>NW_021963010.1:0-167460 GCF_901765095.1 Microcaecilia unicolor
GTGAGAAACCTTAAGTAGGTCCTGAGAGGATCCTCTGCTGAGCAGGTCTTAAGCCTGAAGCAAAAGTACTGCTGCTCACTGTGTATCCTGGGGATAACAGGATGGAGAAGCTGTTTCAAAGCCGTGGACGACTGTGTTTCCCCAAACCAAACCAGGAGCTCCTTGTTTTTAGACAATTCATTTCAAGACAAAATCTGAGGACCTGGAACGTTTGCTTTTATTCAAACATTATTGAGAATATAATAGACCAAAAGGTTTTGTGTCCCTTTTACCGTTCCCCCTAGCAGCTACCAACTATCCTTTGGAAATGCAATGCAATGAGCTCATTAGTATTAAAATGAGCATTCCGAGCAATTCACAGACCAGAGCGCCTACCTTTAACGTGAAACATTTTCAGCAGCTCTGGACCTGTCCTTATGGGGAGCAGTCATTTTGTTGTTAAGAACATAAGAGCAGAAGAGTAGCCATACTGGGTAAGACCAGTGGTCCATCTAGCCCAGTATCCTGTTTTCCAAACAGTGGCCAAGCCAGGTCACAAGAACCTGGCAGAAACCCAAATAATAGCAAGATTCTGGAATCCCAAAGAGTGACAAGATTCCATGTAGAACCCAAAGAATAGCAAGATTCTGGTATCCCAAAGAGTGACAAGATTCCATGTAGAACCCAAAGAATAGCAAGATTCTGGAATCCTAAAGAGTGACAAGATTCCATGCAGAATCATCAACATTCCATACTACAAATCCCAGGGCAAGCAGTTCCTTCCCATGTCTGCCTCAATAGCAGATTGTGGACTTTACCTCCAGGAATTTGTCCAAACCTTTTTAAAACCCAGATACACTAACTGCCGTTACCACATCCTCCGGCAAAAAGTTCCAGAGCTTAACTATTCGTTGAGTGAAAAAATATTTCCTTCTATTTGTTTTTAAAGTATTTCCATGTAACTTCCTCAAGTGTCCCCCTAGTCTTTGTACTTTTGGAACGAGTAAAATATCGATTTAATATTGGCATGTGTTGGGGTATCACCCTGAATTTCAACGGCTCCCCACAGTGGCCTTTCGAAGGGCTTCTAATATTGGAGAATTAATGTCCCATAATATTAACAACGAAATGATTGACTCTGGAATGGGCTCCACAGAAGAAGTGAGCACTGCACATATTGTAAGCATTTCTTTAAATATTGACCAAATTCAACATAAGTGTGCACTAAGGGACCCAACAACACAGTGCCCTTCCCATGGAGCTTACAACCAAGTGAAGATGACATACAGAGAGCACAAAGGCTTTGGGAATTTTATTTATTAAGAACATGGTAAAAATCAACAAGGCTGTGATGAGCAGAAAAAGAGGGTAGATAGAATGGCGAAGGCGGTGAAGGGATAAATTTAATACGAGCACACAAGAGCCCACCGCATCCGCCAATCTGCAATAAAAGATTAAGGAAGCACTTCTGTCCCCCGTCCCCCCCCCATGGAAATAGAATGGTTAAATCCTTAGGCAAAAACATGGTGTTTGTTAAAAGATGTGCAGAGACGGCTTGTGTCCAACCATGAAATCAAAGCAGGGGTGCAGATGCAGATGGAATTAGGGTCATGCACAGTGCGGGGTGGGGGGGGGGGGGTGTCACATTTGCATAAATAAGTGGGGACAGAACACACAGTCCCTCAATGGAGAGGCTGGTCCTGAATCAAATCTTGCTTGAGTTGAGTCCTTAAAAATTACACTCAGCCCAGTCTATCAAAACAAGAATAACTGTTTCCCCATATGCAGGGATTGGGAAAAGCCCTGGGATAAAAGCTGGACACATGGGCAGGCACCTTCTTTTTTCCTGTCTAAAACAAACTGCACAGCTGTCTCTTGATAGACAGCAAGGAAATGAGGTCTGAGCGGTAGCACATTTTGCCCAGTGCCTGTATCTTTCCTGTATCACCAGTAATGAAATTCCCTATCTATCCTTAGCATCCAGGGTCAGTTGCATTGCCCCGATTAGTCTCAACAGAGTGTAAAATTTCACAGCGCGAGATATTAGCGATAAAAGAATTGCAGGCAGACAGATACACCCTTATCTCCTCAAAAGCACTCCACTGCAGCCTTCCAACAGTGCATGGCATAAACCTCAGCAGAAAAGCAATTACAGGGACTGAATTGTTCTGCCTCTTTTCTAGTCTAGATCTGCCACATTCTACAAAATGATTGCAAACTTTGTGCGCCCTTGCAAGGGTTTTTCCTGGGGTACTAAGGTCATGTTTACCGTGGTCGTAAAATGGCCGATTTTTCACTTTCTTGTACCAAAAGGCCATGCACTCGTGTTGCGAGTGTGGGGGATCAACCGCCAGGATGGAGGAACTGAGAACACTACGACTGTAACAAGAACGGTCGAAGCAGTAGTGCGAAGAAACGACACTTCCGAAAACACACGAAGTCAAACACAAGAGTTTATCCCTAAAGAACAACCTGTAGACTTGACACGGTGCCGCGTTTCAGCTGTAACCAAACCCTGCCTCAGGAGTCTGAGTCGATTGGATGTAGGATGTGCACAAGTTGGACGACCTTTGGTGATGCTATTTCAAAAGCGCAGTCGGTCAGACAGTCTACTCCTTCAAAAAAAAAATTGGCTGTTCTTTAGGAATAAACTCTTTGATTTGATTCCATCGTGTTTTTGGAAGTGTCCTTTCTTCAAACTACAACTTTGACCATTCATGCACTTCTGTTGCCATAAGCGGGTGGCTATTGATTACTGCATGAGCAGTTACTGACATCTCTTTTGTGGGCAGCAAAGGGTTACTCAGTAACAGTGGTGTTTCTTGGTTGGCTGCCACCCAGAGCAGATTGCTGCTGTGCCCCCCTCCCCTGGGGCACAGCACGACTGCCCCCCCCCCACGTGCAGCACCTCCCCCAGCACATCACCGTCCCCCTCCGGCGCATCACCTCCAAGCCACCCCCCCCCGGGTGCATTCTTCTTACCTGCTGGGGTGCTGGGGGCAGCCGTGCGGCTGTCGGCTCCGCCGGTTCCCTGCTCCCTCTGCCCCGGAACAGGAAGTAACAGCAGAGGGAGCACCTCCCTCTGCCCCGGAACAGGAAGTAACAGCAGAGGGAGCAGGGAACCGGCAGAGCTGACAACTTGCGGCTGCTCTCTGCACCCCTCCTGCAGCGTGCACCCGGAGCGGACCGCCCCCACCGCCCCGCCCTCGATATGCCACTGCTCAGTAATCCAGTGCTAACCAGTTAGTGCGCAGTGATGCAGCAGCGTTAACTAATTCGCACAGGACCGCTTTGATTGTCTATAAATAATCTAAGGGGTCTTTTACTAAAGCTTAGCTCGAGTTATCTGCAGCAGGGCCCATAGGAATAAAACGGGCCCTTTTGCAGATAACCCCCCTCCCCCTAATAAATTAAAAAATAAAAATATCCTGGAAAGACCTTGGAGGAAATCCTGTCTTGAAGAACCAGAACACATCGACTCTAATTCTTGTCAAAAGTAAGCTAACTTGCCAGATGTCTTGTAGTTTCTGTGTATTTATTAATATAGAAGCTAATTAACACTTGGACGCATTTTCAAGCCTGTAGCAAATGCCCAAAACACAGCGGGGTCCTTTTACTAAGCCGCGGCAAAAAGTGGCCAGCGGTAGTGTGGGTGTGTGTTTTTGGCTTGCGCTGGGCCAGTTTTTACCTCGTCTGGGGAAAAAGGTTTTTTTTTTTCAATGGGCCGGGAAAAGGGCCTGCGGTAAAACCGAAACCAGCGCTCATCTATTTAAGGCTTGATGTAGCGGTAAGGATTCACGTGCTACACGTATGGTGACCGGTTGGCGTGCACCAACTGCCGATTAATGCCGGAAATGCCGCATGAAGTAGGAAATTTTAAAAAGTTGTCCTGTCGGTTTGGGATTACGCCAAATCTGAAATTAACGCTGGGGGGGGGGGGGGGGGGCACGCTAGCCTGGCGGTAGTCTCGTTTTGGCACATGCATGCATTTAGAACCTACCATACCTTTGTAAAAGGACCCAGTAGCGCAGCCAGAGTTCAATTTTTAGATGGGCCTGGAGGTGGACTGGGTGGGCACGGGCCTCGCATTTCCTCTCCACCCGCTACCTTCCTTCCCCCCCCCCCCCCCCCCCGCACTGAACTGTTTCAAACCCAGGGCATTTGGCAGTGTTCTTCCAGATGCCGACAGCCCCCTGCATGCGGTCAGTTCTGGTCATTTTTACTGCCCTGAAGCACCATTCTCCCTCCAGCACTGGCGATTCCCATAGTCAGCCTTCTGCCAGCATGCGCTGTCGGGGCCTCTCCTCAGGCGCTCGTTCCACCTTTGCAGAAAACAGGAACTTACAGAGTAGATGGGACACACCTGAGAAGAGGCCCCGACGACACGTGCTGGCAGAAGGCTGGCTATGGGAATCGCCAGTGCTGGAGCGAGAACGATGCTTCAGGGCAGTAAAAGTGAGCAGACCACGTGGAGAGCGGGCAGAAGAGGCAGGAAAAAGATTGGAGCCTCACTTGGGAGAGCTACACCACTGGTTGTGTTGGGGCTAGTTAGGGTGGGCGGGCCTGGAGCAAAAGTGGCTGGGCCTAGGCCCGTCCAGGCCCTCCTGTGGCTACGCCCCTGAAAGGACCCCAGCGTCTCTTGATAAATGGGAGATATCTTAAGCCAGAACGCAGTATTGTATTAGTTTTGGTCAAGATTTACATCATGGGGATTTATTCAAAGAAATCAGTTTTTTTTGGACTTTTCTCAAATTTACATTCTCAACAGTTACTGGGCCCGATATTCAGACCATGGGAGGTAGCTGGGCCTGCCTCCTATGGTCGGTGCTGAGCCTGGATTTTCAATGTGGGCCATTTCTGGTGACTTGCATTGAATATCCATTTTATCTTTGGCCGCTAAGAGCACAGGCCAGTCAAGTCGATATTCGGAGCTGGCTGGCTAAGTTCATAGTGGTGAAAGATTAGACCTGCTATTGACGCGGCCAGACTCGGCTGTAAAAGTTAGCCTGCGATGTGCAGAAAATCGGCAGATAGCTAGTTATATTTTGCGATATAACCAGTTATCTACTAAGCAGAACTAGCCGGCTATCTCCCGCTGAATATTGACGTATAGCTGGCTAAATACCATTTAATCACTCGGGTGCCATTCCTAGCCGGTTAAATGGTTTTGAATATCGGTCAGACTGTGGTTTTGGCCTTTCAGGGTGGAATTCTGATCTGGACAAATAATAAACCTTAAGACAGGAGGAGGAGCCGGGGTCAGGATGAAAACTGCAAACCTGGTTTGGATTTCTTTTCCTTCTTTGAGGAGAAAGAGGGATGGAGGCAGCAGGGAGAAGTATAGCTCCCAGAGATTAACCTGAAGATCTGTCTTGTAGACAACAAAAATTACACTGCTCCATGTTTTCAGTCCCCCCAAAAATAGCTTCACGTTTATACATTAATGAAGTGGCTTCATGGACTTCCCTAAAGCAGAAAAACAGCCAAGTCTGTCTGCCCCGTGTCTTCACCAATTGCTGGTTCTGATATTATTTAGAAACATTTCTGGAGTTTCCAGTAGATATTCCCACCATTTCATGCTTGACCCAAACTACACCTCCCCATGAGGCAAAAAAGATTTCACAGGAGCTTCTTGGGGTGAAGAGGTTCTCGCTAGATCCCAAATGAACAACTACACTGTTCCTTCTTAGTCGGGATGTGCTCCACAGTGAGGAGCCATTTTCAGTGGAGAGATGGGATAATATCTCTAGTTGCTCAAGAATTTGGTAACTGATCAGGAGTTACAGATGCAGAGCAGTGGGAACAGCTGTCTTTTTCCATTAGAGGTGCCCTCGTAGTCCACAGTGTTACATTAAACAGAGGCAGACCATCTTGATAATATGAATGCGAAAGATTTATTGAACTGGTTTTAGTCAATAGATCCATGTCTGTGAAACAAATGAGCAAGTGAAAGGGGGAGAGAGAACAGCTGACTCTTTCATGAGGGCAGCTTGCAAAATCGCTTCTGCAGCTTTGCACAGGAGAAACGGGCTTAAATTTCCTGCAATTTCAGAAAAAGGTGGGAGGGGGGAAAAACTATTCCACAGAAAGACTATGTCCCCCCTCCCCCCCAAAATGAAAAAGTGCTATGGAACTTTGACCTTGAGTGCTACTGCTAAATCAGGGTTGAGTAACCTCAGTCCTTGAGGGCTGCAAGCCAGTCAGGTTTTCAGGATTTCCTCAATAAATATGCATGAGATTATTTGCATACAATGGAGGCAATGCATTCATATTCATTGGGGAAATCCTGAAAACCTGACTGGCTTGCAGCCCTCGAGGACTGAGGGTGCCCACCCCATGCTAAATTCAAGAATCACATGGAGGGTCCTTAAAAGTGATGCATTTTCTAAATGTTGTAGATTCTGCTTGGCAAACACCTGGCACAGAAAGCAAAACTTTGCCTACTAAAACATGTTCAAGGATCATGCTGGAATTTCTGTTCAACTCTTTTATCTGGCCCTTTATAAAATATAATTACTATCAACAGACACCCAGTGGTTATCACCAGAGGGGTCTATTCACATCCTTTGCCACTGCTATATCATCTCTACCCAACTTGACCCCATCAGCAATTTCTTGAACATTTGAACTTTGACCCTTCTTCTACCGGCCATCTAGACTAGGGGTGGGCAACTACTGGCCTCGAAGGCCACAACCCAGTTGTGGTTTCAAGATTTCCACAATGAATAGGTATGAGATCTATTTGTACACAACGAAAGCAGTAGATGTAAAATCAATCTCCTGCCTATTCATTGTGGAAATCTTGAAAACCTGAATTGGTTGTGGCCCTCGAGGGCTGTGGTTGCCCACTTCTAATCTAGGCCAACAGAAACACAAACCCACCATATTCTCTCTCTCTCTCAACTTCCCTTCCACCAGCATGAATGCTGCTGGGGGTTTACACTCTCTTCTCTTGCCCTCCACTCCCTTCCATCTTCCCCTTCCCTTCTTTGATGTCTCTTCTCACCTTGCCAGCCTGTCTGAAGGATCCAATCTGCTTATGCAACTTACGCTAGTATACCACCAATTCTTTTACAATGTTAATATACTAACACGGGTTAAATTTCTTAATTATCGGTCAATCTAGTCATCTATCACTCTATTATGACCTAATCACCTTTTATCAAAATCAATACTAAGTATTATTACAAACACATTACTTTATTCAAATCAAACATAATCACTGGTTAATATTTAACAAACTACTTATACAAGGACTGTGTTCTGTATTAACGCCCCTGATACTCAATATAGTTCTTCAAACTTTCATAACCTATTAAAAAATACATCGTCACAAAAGTCAGATGACTTATCTTATCTTCATTCCAGACGACGAAATGTTAAATGTTCCATTTCTATTACGGCATCTTGGCACCAAGATTTCATTAAACACCTGGTATCGGGTTACCTAGATTGAGGTGCCAAGTTATAATTGTTGGATCATACAAAAGCTTCTGAAAGGAACAGGGGAGATGGTAAATTGTTATCATTAATAGGCAGACAGAGGTATGGGATCTTTCCCTCAGCTGTACAAGATCAGCAGATAACTCATCCATTCTCAAGTAGCCCTTGAGGGAAACCAGGCAATTATTGTGTTTAAACCCCCCCCCCCCCAATCTATATCCAAAATGTTAAGCAGGACACTGAGACAATCATATTGCTTTCATTTCCAGAAGTATTACAGTCAGAACAGGCACAGCAGGGGTGCACCTGACTGGCTGATTCTCACAAATCTTTCTGTGCTCTCAAATACCATAGGAAGCTGAGCAGGTAATGTGGGTGATATTTTAAAATCCACAGCTCAGCTGGTGAGATGAGTCTGTGGAAATACAGTTCAGAGAAAGTGGATGGGACGGCATGCAAACAATTTACAGGAGCAATTGGAAAGGCTGCCAATGTGGAGACCCTTCTCACTGGCATGAGAGGAGGCGGGTACAAGGGAGAAGTCCAGGACAGGAGGGAGCTCTGACAGCACCATGCTGTGATCAGTGTTGCCAGATGGAAAAAAATTTGTCACGCCCAAAGCCAGCCCAAAACCAGCTCAAAACCCTCGCACAAAGTCAATTTGCATGTGAATGACATTAATAAATATTAATGAGGTCAGTTGCATCCAAATGACATCATTAAGCCCGCCTCCGTGGGACTTCTACTGGCCGCGGCCGTGGGAAAACCAGCCAACCCACGGCCAGCGGTCACGGGGAAAAAAACCGTGGTGGGCGAAAAAACCACCGGCGGGGCTTAAAAAAGCCGCCCAAAATCCTGCAACCCGCACGTGGCGTGAAAAAGCCGCAGCGGCTGGTGGAAAGGAGCCCAATTGGGTGAGAAACTGCAGCCCTGGCAACACTGGCTGTGATGTCATATTATTACTGCAGCTATACATCCAAACCTTGGAAATGACCCCTCCCCCACAGGATCTGCAGTGCATCAGAAATGCCTAATTACCCAGTTCCTGCCTGAAGATTCAGGCAGTCCTGGGTTGCTGACCATCCCATCCTGTTGCATTATGGGACTTGCAACACTGATTTTTCAACAGACAGAATCAGGCACTACAAAACCCACACTGCTTTGGGATTTAAGTTCAAAACCAGCACTGTCCCAAAATCTCCAGCCTGGAACTGGGTAGCTTGGCATCTCTGCAAACATGTTGGCCACCTGTGGTTTTAAAGTTACACATCGCAAGGCAGGGTGGGATTTGTAGTTCAATGTATACCCATTGGAATTCTATTCTATTCATTAGTCTTATATACCACTTCTACCCTTAAAAAAGGTCTCTTAAGTGTTTTATAAATTTTAAAATAAAAGATATATTAATACAAAAGAAGCTAAAGAAAACGGAAAACCAAGACTGATATTGACTGGGTAAATGTAACATCAGGGTATCCTATGGAAGTAAATTCCTTGACAAAACCAAGGACTGCTTTATGGAACAGCTGGTACAAGAGGAGGAAAAATTCTAGACCTAGTTCTTAGTGGAGCCCATGATTTGGTGCTGTTGCCGCTTGATAACAGTGATCATAATATGATCACTACTACTACTTAAAATTTTTAAAGCGCTACTAGGGTTACGCAGCGCTGTACAATTTAACATAGAGGGACGGTCCCTGCTCAAGGAGCTTACAATCTAAGAGACAAGTGAACGGACAGTCCGATAGGGGCGGTCAAATTGGGGCAGTCTGGATTTACTGAACGGTAAGGGTTAGGTGCCGAACGCAGCATTGAAGAGGTGGGTTTTAAGCAAAGACTTGAAGACGGGCAGGGAGGGGGCTTGGCGTAAGGGTTCAGGAAGGTTGTTCCAAGCATAGGGTGAGGCGAGGCAGAATGAGCGGAGCCTGGAATTGGCGGTGGCGGAGAAGGGTACTGAGAGGAGGGATTTATCCTGTGAACGGAGGTTACGGGCGGGAACATAGGGGGAGATGAGGGAGGAGAGGTAGTGAGGGGCAGCAGACTGAGTGCATTTGTAGATAAGAAGGAGAAGCTTGAATTGAATGCGGTATCTGATCGGAAGCCAGTGAAGTGACCTGAGGAGAGATCAGATTTGATATCAGCTCTGGAGTAAGTACATACAGGAAATCCAATATGTTAGCATTTAACTTTCAAAAAGGAGTCTATGATAAAATGAGAACAATAAAAAAAACAACTTAAAGGAGCAGCTGCAAAGGTCAAAAATTTACATCAGGCTGTTCAAAACTACCATCCTGGAAGCCCAGGCCAGTTATGTTCCATGTATTAAAAAAGGAGGAAGGAAAACCAAATGATAGTCAGCATGGTTAAAAAGTGAGGTGAAGGAAGCTATTAGAGCTAAAAGAAAATCCTTCAGAAAATGGAAGAAGGGTCCGATTAAAAATAATAAGAAACAGCATAAGGAATGGCAACTCAAATGCAAAGCACTGATAAGGAAGGCAAAGAGGGACTTTGAAAAAAAAAGTTTGCATTGAAGGCCAAAACACATATTAAAAATTCTTTTTAGGTATATTAAAAGCAAGAAGCCGGCAAAAGAATCAGTTGGACCGCTAGATGACCGAGGGGGTAAAAGGGGCAATCAGGGAAGACAAAGTCATAGTACAGAGATTAAATGAATTCTTTGCTTCGGTCTTCACTGAGGAAGATTTGGGAGAGATAAAGGTGCCAGAAATGGTATTCAAAGCTGACAAGTCAGAGAAACTGAATGAAATCTCTATAAACCTGGAAGATGTAATGGCACAATTTGACAAACTGAAGAGTAGTAAATCTCCTGGACTGGATGGTATTCATCCCAGAGTACTGATAGAATTGAAAAATGAATTTGCAGAACTATTGTTAGTAATACGTAATTTATCTTTAAAATCAAGCATGGTAATGGAAGATTGGAGGGTGGGCAATGTAACACCGATTTTTAAAAAAGGTTCCAGAGGTGATTTGGGAAATTATAGACCAGTAAGCCTGAAGTCGGTGTGGTGCAAAGTGGTAGAGACTATACAGAGCATATTCAGAATCATGGATTAATGAGACAAAGCCAACATGGATTTAGTAAAGGGAAAACTTGCCTCACCAATCTATTACATTTCTTTGAAGGGGTGAACCAACATGTGGATAAAGGTGAGCCAGTCAATATTGTGTATCTGGATTTTCAAAAGGCATTTGATAAAGTACCTCATGAAAGACTCCAGAGGAAACTGGAGAGTCATGGGATAGGAGGTAGTGTTCTATTGTGGATTAAAACTGGTTAAAAGATAGAAAACAGAGAGTAGGGATAAATTGTCAGTATTCTCAATGGAGAAGGGTAGATAGTGGGGTTCCCCAGGGGTCTGTGCTGGGACTGCTGCTTTTTAACATATTTATAAATGATCTAGAGATGGGAGTAACTAGTGAGGTAATTAAATTTGCTGATGACACAAAGTTATTCAAAGTTCTTCAATCGCAAGAGAATTGTGAAAAATTACAAGAGGACCTTTACAAGACTGGGAGACTGGGCATCTAAATGGCAGATGTTTAATGTGAGCAAGTGCAAAGTGATGCATGTGGGAAAGAGGAACCCAAATTATAGCTATGTCATGCAGGGTTCCACATTAGGAGTCAGACCAAGAAAGGGATCTAGGTGTCGTTGATGATAATACATTGAAACCTTCTGCTCAGTCTGTTGCTGCGGCTAGGAAAGCAAATAGAATGTTAGGTATTATTAGGAAAGGAATGGAAAACAAAAATGAGGATGTTATAATGCCTTTGTATTGCTCCATGGTGCGACCACACCCCGAATATTGTGTTCAATTCTGGTCACTGCATCTCAAAAAAGGTATAGTGGAATTAAGGTACAGAGAAGGGCGATGAAAATGATAAAGGGGATGGGGCGATACAAAGGCATAATAATGTACTAATTTTTGTTTTTCCATTCCTATAATACTTAGCTGCCGCAGCACACTGAGTTAGAAGGTTTCAATGTATCATCAACAATGACTCTAGATCCTTTTCCTGGTCGGTGACTCCTAACGTGGAACCTTGCATCACGTAGCTATAGTTCGGGTTCCTCTTTCCCACATGCATCACTTTGCACTTGCCATTTGGTTGCCCAGTCTCCCAGTCTTGCAAGGACGTCTTCCCATTTGGCATTTCCACCACAATGCATAGGAGATTTTTATGATGCCCAACGCAAGAAATTCACTGCTAAGTTCAAGGCAGTATAGAAGTGTTTGGGATTTACTTCAGTTTATTTCTTTTTGTTTTTTTCTGTGCGTGTGTCTGAAGAAAACAAAAGTACCAGTACACATCAGCAAGGCTGTCCTGCACACAAATATTAGCCTTGCAAAAATTTATACTTGGAGCAACACAGTCGGACATGTGCTTGTACTGTTTTCTTCGGATGTGCGCACAATGAAGGCACCCTTACTCCAGAACCTTAATAGTTTATATAGAGGGGCATTTTCGAAAGGGACATCCAAGTAGCGATTTGGACGTCCTTGGAAAACAACGAAATCTAGGGTTGGGGAAACCCGTATTTTTGAAACAAGATGGACGTCCATCTTTAGTTTTGAAAATACCGTCAGGGACGTCCAAATCCTTAAATTTTCCATCCTTAGACATGGACGTTTCAGATTTTCGGCGATTTTCGAAACCAAAAATGTCCTTGTCAAAATTGTCCTAATGCAAGCCATTTGGATGTGGGAGGAGCCAGCATTAGTAGTGCACTGGTCTCCCTGACATGCCAGGACACCAACCGGGCACCCTAGGGGGCACTACAGTGGACTTCATAAATTGTTCCCAGGAACATAGCTCCCTTACCTTGTGTGCTGAGCCCCCCAAACCCCACTACCCACAATTGTACACTACTACCATAGCCCTTACAGGTGAAGGGGGGCACCTAGATGTGGGTACAGTGGGTTTGTGGTGGGTTTTGTACGGCTCGATGTTTCCTCCACAAAGGTAAGGTGGGGGGGGGGGGGGTGAGCCTGGGTCCACCTGCACCCACTAAAACTGCTCCATGGACCTGAGTATGACATCTGAGGCTGGCACAACATATTTTTAAAAATGTTTTTTGAGGGTGGAAGGGGGTTAGTGACCACTGGGGAAATAAGAAGAGGTCATCCCTAATTCCCTCCGGTGGTCATCTGGTCATTTTGGGCACCTTTTTGTGCCTTATTCGTAATAAAAACACGTCCGGGTGAAAACGTCCAACTGTTTATCAGGGATGTCCTTGTTTAATTCTATTATGGGTCAAGGACATCCAAGTGTTAGGCACGTCCAAGACCCGCCTTCGCTACGCCTCCGACACGCCCCATTGAACTTTGGCCGTCCTTGCGACGGAGTGCAGTTGGAGACATCCTAAATCAGGTTTCGATTATACTGATTGGACGTCCCTAGACGAAGAACATCCATCTTCCGATTTATGTCGAAAGATGGATGTCATTCTCTTTCAAAAATGAGCCCAATAGCTTATTAAACAGTTTTTATACCTCTCAAACTGACTAGCAGAACTGGGTGGTGTTCAGGCTAAAATAAAAGAACAGAACGGAACTCCATCCGACATGACAGGAAAGAAAATCAATCAAACTAAACGATCTAACAGCAAGAAAGTAAAAAGACCATTTTAAAACAAAAAAAAAAACAACCCCAAAACAAACACTTATTCTGGACCACCGAGTGAGACTCCATGCCTAGCCACTGTTAAAAGCTTTTTGAAATGACCATGTTTTAATTTCTTTTTTTAAACTTTTTAACAGCTGATTCACAGCGATCGGAGAGAGGAAGGTTACTCCATGTAAACGGTGCCAAAAAAAAGAAGGAATGCACTGTGTGTAGTTCACTTCAAACTGCGCATTTTTGATTCCAGGAAGTACCAATAAAAAAATCATTGAGTGAACGTAACACCCTACTCGGGGGAATAGGGGATGGTAAGAGCTGATAAGTAATTCTGATATACCTTTTCTTAGGGTTTTAAATGTAAGACTCGATACCCATAGGCGCCCCGTATAAGAGGCTTGGGGAGGCCCAATCGTCGACTTCCGCTTGTGGTGCAGCCCACCCTCCCGCCCCGCGCATTCTCATCTTTTATTTCCGTGGCAGCGACGTCAATGAAGAAAAAGACTACAGGCTCGCCGCCAGCTTCTTCCTGCTCTCTGCACACAGTGTCCCGCTCTCGCGGAAACAGGAAATGCATCACCGCAGAAGGCGGGACACTGTGTGCAGAGAGAAGGGAGAAGCTGGCGGCGAGCCTGTAGTCTTTTTCTTCATTGACGTCGCTGCCACGGAGTGTATGGAGGTAAGCTCCGCCCCCTTTAGCCTCCCCAAACAGTTGGGCTACCGACCGTCTATGTCGATACCGCAACACAACAAAACCAAAGATCTGAAAGGACACACCCAACTTCCCTCGTACTCCCTAAATACCCCATCATACCTACCCTACAGGAACCTTATTCCACCACAACAACACCTTGCATTTGTTCATACCGGAAATGGCGAACGCCTCTACGGTAATATGTAAGCCACGTTGAGCCTGCAAATATGTGAGATACAAATGCAACAAATAAATAAATAAATAAATTCTCGGTGCCGCTGGTAGCCAGTGGTGTTTAATGAAAAACTAAGGGGCCCTTTTACTAAGACATGCGAAAAATGGCCTGCGCTGGTGTAGGCACGTGTTTTGGACACGCGCAGGTCTATTATTTTCAGTAAACCTGCAAAAAAGGCCTCTTTTTTTGTGGCTGAAAATGGAACGTGCAGCAAATTAAAACCAGCCATTGACTTAGCGGTAAGGTCTGACGCATTAACTGGGTGGTAATCGTCGGCACACGTACACTGCTGATTACTTCCGGGTAAGCGCTACGTGGTAGAAAATTTCTACCGCGTGTTTTGGATGCGCTTCAAAAATGGAATTACTGCCTGGGGAATGCGGTAGCCGGGCGCTAGTTCCAATTTGACACGTGATGTACACACGTAGGCATCTTAGTAAAAGGGCCCCTGAGTAACAGGGTTTGGAGGAGTGGCCTGGCGGAGTGGAGGAGCAGCCTAGTGGTTAGAGTACCGGTCTTGCAATCCAGAGGTGGCTGGTTCAAATCCTGCTGCTGCTCCTTGTGATCTTGGGCAAGTCACTTAACCCTCCATTGCCTCAGGTACAAACTTAGATTGTGAGCCCTCCTGGGACAGAGAAATATCCAGTGTACCTGAATGTAACTCACCTTGAGCTACTACTGAAAAAGGTGTGAGCAAAATCTAAATAAATAAATAAATGTTTGAAATGGCCAACATGGCACAAAAGCCTAATTGCTATACTTTGTAATGATTGAAGTTTCTTCAGAGTGGAACGTGCAAAACCAGCACACGCAATGTTACAATAGTCTAGCCGTGGGTATGTGTCCAGCAGGCTTTCCCTGATTAGCGTTGCAAGCTCTGTGTGATTCAGATTTGCACCTCCTTTGTTTACTGCATTGCCATGGTTAATTTTGCAGTAGAAGCCACGCCCTCAGCCATCAGTGCGCGGCTCTGCCGCATGGCTTTCTGCATCAGCCATGCAGTTGTTGTTGTCGAACCACACCCATAAGATGCTTCTGTGACTATTTATTTATTGCATTTGTATTCCACATTTTCCCACCTATTTGCAGGCTCAATGTGGCTTACAGAGTTTGTTATGACATAGTCATTCCATGATATCAGATACACTTAGTATTGTATAGAGATTAAGTAAGGGAAGGTGTTAGGCAGGATAGTATGGAAGGTGGACTTTAATAATTGGAAGGATTGGTGAGGTAGTTTTGTGAGGCTATGGGTTCTCTTTGTAGGCTTTGTTGAAGAGATGTGTCTTCAAAGATTTGTGGAAGTTGGTTATTTCGTCAATAGCTTTCAGGGCTGTAGGTAATGCATTCCACAGCTGCGTGCTCATGTAAGAGAAGGTGGTGGCATGTATCAGCTTGTATTTTAGTCCTTTACAGCTGGGGAAGTGCAGATTGAGAAATTTGCGGGATGATCTTATGGTGTTCCTGGGAGGCAAGTCCATGAGGTTTAGCATGTAGATTGGGGCGTCTGCGTGAATGATTTTGTGTACAATCGTGCAGATCTTGAACGCAATGCGTTCCTTGAGTGGGAGCCAGTGAAGTTTCTCTCTTAGGGGTTTTGCACTTTCATATTTGGTTTTTCCAAATATGAGTCTGGCGGCAGTATTCTGGGCTGTTTGGAGTTTTTTGATCGTCTGTTCTTTGCAGCCAGCATACAGTGCGTTGCAGTAGTCCAGATGACTTATTACCATTGACTGTGCTAGGGTACGGAATATGTATCTCGGGAAGAAAGGTTTTACTCTTTTGAGTTTCCACATGGAGTGGAACATCTTTTTCGTTGTGTTCTTCACGTGAGCATCTCCTCCTGGTCTGGCTGTAAAACTCTACACAGTCTCTTAGCCAAATTGAGTGAGGGCAGATTTCAGATAGAGCAAATCGCTTTCAAAGCTGCCCTTCGCAAGGACTGATTGCAGCCCCCTCGGCGTTATTCTCAGCCCACCTCAAGGTAATGGAGGCCTCTCTGACCAATCCCGTTGACCCGATTGATGGGGGTTTATTAAAATCTGGTGAGGCAGATAACAAAACGGACAGGGGAAAACATAACCTCTACCAAAATCTTCCCCAAAAGGCAGCAGCAATACCTGGTATGTAAAGGACACAAGTGGCTGGTTATGGAGAGAGAATTACTAAAGCAGCCAGGAACCTAAGACTGTGCCATAAATACCCCCTTATTTGCACTAGTATTATTGATTTCCCATTGGGGAAGAAGGATCTCTGCAGATCCACTGAAGTGATGGTGTCAGAACGGGACGTATTCCTTGTATAGCACCCTGTCAAGGCAGGGATGAGAGACTCCGGGCTTTTGAGAAGTACCCCATAAACGGTGCACTGGGAGCAAAAGGAAATGGAAACCACGAAGAAGGCAATAAATATAACCCACTGGTAGCCCATGGGTATTTGGTACATTTATTTATTTAGATTTTGCTCACACCTTTTTTCAGTAGTGGCTCAAGGTGAGTTACATTCAGGTACTCTGGATATTTCTCTGTCCCAGGAGGGCTCACAATCTAAGTTTGTACCTGAGGCAATGGAGGGTTAAGTGACTTGCCCAAGATCACAAGGAGCAGTAGTGGGATTTGAACTGGTGCTCTAACCATTAGGCCACTCCTCCACTCTTATTCTTTGGGGTTCTACATGGAATGTTGCTATTCTTTGAGATTCTGAATGGAATCTTTATTTACTTATTTAGATTTTGCTCACACCTTTTTCAGTAGTAGCTCAAGGTGAGTTACATTCAGGTACTCTGGATATTTCTCTGTCTCAGGAGGGCTCACAATCTAAGTTTGTACCTGAGGCAATGGAGGGTTAAGTGACTTGCCCAAGATCACAAGGAGCAGCAGCGGGATTTGAACTGGCCACCTCTGGATTGCAAGCCCGGTGCTCTAACCACTAGGCCACTCCTCCACTAGTAGCAACAATATTTATTTATTTAGATTTTGCTCACACCTTTTTCAGTAGTAGCTCAAGGTGAGTTACATTCAGGTACTCTGGATATTTCTCTGTCTCAGGAGGGCTCACAATCTAAGTTTGTACCTGAGGCAATGGAGGGTTAAGTGACTTGCCCAAGATCACTAGGAGCAGCAGTGGGATTTGAACCGGCCACCTCAGGATTGCAAGACCAGAGCTCTAACCACTAGGCCACTCCTCCACTCCACACATTGTGGGGGCTCCTTTTCCAAAGCTGTGGTAAAAGGGGGGCCTGCGCTGGCGTGTGTGTTTTTTGACGCATGCTGAGGCCCCCTTTTACCACAGCGGTTAAAAGGCAGAAATGGGAGGGTCATGGGCGTAACGGGACATTCCTAAAATTAACATGCGTTGTTATAGAATAAACAGGGAGGCGTGTACATTTGCATCACATTTCAGTTGGAACAAATGGTTGCGCCTGTAATGACGCCTGTTAATTTTAGGAATGTCCCGTTACGCCCATGACCCTCCCATTTCTGCACCCCCTTTTTTTGGATCACATGTAAAATTTTAGGCTCTGATCCTGAGCCTAAATTTATGCATATAAATGCTAATTAAATCTAATTAGTGCCAATAATTTCTTATTAAAAAGCCAATTATTGGAGCTAATTATCTCATTCAACTAAGAACATAAGAGTAGCCATACTGGGTCAGACCAATAGTCCATCTAGCCCAGTATCTTGTTTCCAACAGTGGCCGATTCAGGTCACAAGAACCTGGCAGAAACCTAAAATTAGTAGCACCAACTCCAAGTCCAGGGCATAAAAGCTAGTCTACAAGCCATGACTAACTTTAAGCTTGGCTTATAGAATAGCATTTTTTAGGCGCCAATGTTTTTGCTGCTATATATAGAATCTAGACCTATATGTGTAAATCTGGTTTTATGCATGTAAAAAATTTACATATATAAATGAAAGAAATCAAAATGAAGGTACATCCCTAGACATAACCCCCTCTCTCTGAACTTGTCTGGGGTGAGGTGGAATGCACTGTGTCCCGTCCCGTCCCCCCCCCCCCCACTCCCCGGTTAGGTCAAGGAATTAATGTCCTAGGTGCTTGTGGCTGGTAGGATTATCCTACCAAACATAAAACCCCTGTGTTGCTGGTGGGGAGTGAGTTCAGGCATTTAAATACATAGAAGCTGTAGATCAGTTCTTGGACACCTAATCCATTTCCCAGGCACAGCTGCAGCTGGCCTTATCCAAATAACAGAGCACTTAAGAGTCCTTATCAGCGTTGCTATTCTTACATGGCTGGGTTAGTGTGTTGTCTGAACATTCCAATTAATTTCACCAGGCTCCTCTGACAAGACAGATTAAGGACTGTGTTCTTCAATCCAGCCTTTGTTGTACTTTTGCTGCTGAGGTGTCAGGCTTAATGATGAATGCATAGACGCCAGCAAAAGCACCAGGCCGGGAGGCTCCAGTGGAAGGGGGAGCCTGAGAGAGAAGGGTGACTGGACTGGACCAAGTACACCATGATTTGTGTGCAACACACACCCTTCAAGAAAGACTCAAAAAAACTCTTTAGAAGATGAGGAGGGGCAAATTTTAATATTTGATGTCCTTTCATTTAGGTTATCACTGTCAAAGCACTCGTATTCTATTGATGCAAAGAGCAGGAATGCGGCAAATGAAATGAACAAGGTCGCTAAAGAATGAGATCGAGCAGAGAAAAAGGCTTGAGGTAGCACCTATGTGTTACAGTTTATTTCATTTGCTATACCGCTAGGCTTACAACATAAGATCACAGTAGTTTACAATCCAATGAACACATAAAACCAAGACAGAAAAGAACTCAAGTAACAAGATAGGACAGAACCACACACACAAGAGAAAACATCAACAAGAATTAATTACTGTACACCGCCTCGAGTGAATTCCTTCAAAAAGGCAGTAAATAAATCCTAATAAACAAACAAATAAATATATCTGAACAGATCCCTAGCCCCAAGGTTCCCTCTAATCCTCTGGAAGAGCTACAGAAAATGCCAAATGAAAATAAAATGCGCTCCTTTAACAGGTTCAAAACGAGGCAAAGACTGAACTCCCCTCAACATTTGTGGAAGGGAATTACACAAAGAGGATG
The DNA here is from genome assembly GCF_901765095.1 of Microcaecilia unicolor. Taxonomy (NCBI): domain Eukaryota; kingdom Metazoa; phylum Chordata; class Amphibia; order Gymnophiona; family Siphonopidae; genus Microcaecilia; species Microcaecilia unicolor. The sequence goes on from NW_021963010.1 coordinate 19,089, forward strand.
CCAGATAGAAAAGGGCCCTCCTTCTTGTAGACAAAAGACGAGTCTCCTTCACAGAAGGAAAAGCCAACAACAGTGATTCCGAAGATTGCAGAAGCCGAGGTGGGACATACTTATGTACTAGAACCGCCAACGGTGATAACATCTTCTCGTAAAAGGCCCTGTGTGAGTTAAAACCAGTAGCTTAAAACTGGTACCTGCATGTTGTGAAGGCTTGAACTGGCAGAGAGGTTCAATTCAATTCGGGTCTTATATACCGTTAATATCCCCTGTTTAGAGTTCAGTGCGGTTTACATCATCAGTGGGTCAGAGGTTGGTACAAAAATTATGAGTAGGACTTTGGGTGAATACGGTCTTGTTGGTTAGATGCTACGTTGTCTAACCTACGCTTTAACACTACAGGGTGTGAGGGAGTAATTGTTTCATATAATAGTTCATTGGGAGAGTATTCATGTAGACTTTGGGAAGAGGTAAGCGTTTAGCTGAGGTAGTTATCTCATGGCCAGAGGAAGTAAGTTCCATAATGAGATTCCTAAAACCAGGAAGAATGAGTTAAAAATCTTCTGAAATCGAATTCCCTTGCAGAACAGCGGGGATAAGATCAATTGTTCTTTCAGTCTGTTTGAGTGAACGACGCAAACAGATGAGATGTTGGTCAGTAGCTCAGAGGTAGCGCCTTGCAGAATCTGAAATACTAGGCAGGCAGCTCTAAACCTAATTCTTTCAGCTATGGGTAACCAATGCAGTTTAGTTAGATACGACAACGCTAGTGTATCTATTTAATTTCTAAATTAATCTTGCTGCTGTGTTCTGTATGATTCGTAGGGGTTTTGTTTTGATATTGTATCTTAATGCCAAAAAATAAGACATTACAGTAGTCCAGAGATGGGTGTTAGAAGCTGCTGGGAAACGAATGAAATGAGCTGGAGACAAGAAAATTGCTTAAAATGTGGCTATTTTAGAAGTTGGTTTTATAATGATTGTTGTCAATGTTTATTTTACTGGTATTGTATATTTTGGGGTTATGTCCCATTCTTTCTTGATTGTGAGTTGCGCTAGTCAGGAATGTCAGGAAGTATGTTTGTCAGGAAGTATTTTTTCACGGAGAGAGTAGTGGATGCTTGGAATGCCCTCCCGCGGGAGGTGGTGGAAATGAAAACGGTAACGGAATTCAAACATGCGTGGGATAAGCATAAAGGAATCCTGTGCAGAAGGAATAGATCCTTAGGAGCTTAGTCAAGATCGGGAGGCGGGGCTGGTGGTTGGGAGGCGGGGATAGGGCTGGGCAGACTTATACGGTCTGTGCCAGAGCCGGTGGTGGGAAGCGGGACTGGTGGTTGGGAGGCGGGGATAGTGCTGGACAGACTTGTACGGTCTGTGTCAGAGCCGGGGTTGGGAGGCAGGGCTGGGGAGGTGAGGATAGTGCTGGGCAGACTTATACGGTTTGTGCCTGTGCCAGAGCCGGTGGTTGGGAGGCGGGGCTGGTGGTTGGGAGGCGAGGATAGTGCTGGGCAGATTTATACGGTCAGTGCCAGAGCCGGTGGTGGGAGGCGGGGATAGTGCTGGGCAGACTTATACGGTCAGTGCCAGAGCCGGTGGTGGGAGGCGGGGATAGTGCTGGGCAGACTTATACGGTCTGTGTCAGAGCCGGGGTTGGGAGGCAGGGCTGGGGAGGTGAGGATAGTGCTGGGCAGACTTATACGGTCTGTGCCTGTGCCAGAGCCGGTGGTGGGAGGCGGGACTGGTGGTTGGGAGGCGGGGCTAGTGCTGTGCAGACTTATACGGTCTGTGCCCTGAAGAGCATAGGTACAAATCAAAGTAGGGTATACACAAAAAGCAGCAAATATGAGTTATCTTGTTGGGCAGACTGGATGGACCGTGCAGGTCTTTTTCTGCCGTCATCTACTATGTTACTATGTAGTCTAATTTTGGTATGTGTAGCATACAAGCATTGATTGCGATGTAATGTAAAAGGTAGCAGAGGTGAAGGGATAGGGATGGGCAACCTCAGTCCTCCAACAGGGCCTATACATTTTTTATAGGCAGCAAATGGGAAGAAATTCCCGTCTGAATTAGGATCCTATAGGGTAAGAGACGGCAAAGAAGGGTAATAACTTGATCAAAAGCAATAGTCTTATAGAAGGGATGCATTTTCATTTTTTCCAGTTTGTTCAGTCCACTGTTTGTTGCCCTTAATTCTATCCTCTCAGCTCAAATTTCTACTTCCAGTTGCAGCTGCCTTATCTCAGCACCATAAAGAACCTGCCCTCCCCCACCTCCTCCCAAATGACATGACACAAGCATCAGCTGAAATTTGTCATCATTTGCAATGAACTATGACCACAGACCAAATTGTTTTTTCTGACAAAAAGGAGAGAAGGCCACTAGCCTTCCAGGGTTATTAAAATCATGTACCGTGATCCAGCAGCTCAAAGGGAAACCCAGGTAATAAAAAGCAGGGGTGATAATGTTCCACAGTGTAACCTCAGGTACAGCTCCTACATCATCCCCAATTACTCGGTGGCTCCATCTAATGAACTCGGTATCTTTTCTAGACGATGTGTGTGCATGTGTATGTGTGTGAGTGTCGGTATTTATGTGTGTGTGTGTATTTGTCTGTGTGTGTAAAACGAAGCAAAAACAAAATAAACACATTTTCTCTGGCATACCTTGTCTTTTGGGTCACCAGGACATGTCTGGGAAGCCCTAGCAGAGAGTAGTCTGATGACCTGGCTGTCTGTAAGTGTTGATCAATGGTTCAGGAAAAGACTAAAAGCAGTGCCTTACAGGGGTATTAAATACAGAGACAAGAAAGAGAGATCCGACTCCGATCATTTTCATTTCAAACCTCAGGTAGAAGGTAAAATAGGAGAATCAAGGAAGGAACGTGTTATACATCGTATACAGCTGTAACGTGTGCAGGAGACACATGTTATAGCTGTTCCCCCGCAGCCTCCCTTTGTTCATGGATTGATTTCACAGCCAGCTGTGGTTCACAAGTCTGTAGAAAATCTCTCCCGTAGGAGAACATGGACAAAATAGCCCAACATGCTACCTCCCTTGATATGAAACAGCTTGCTAGACACAGAAGTCCACTAGGAAGGAGGCGGAGTAACGTAGTAACATAGTAGATGACGGCAGAAAAAGACCTGCACGGTCCATCCAGTCTGCCCAAGAATTTAAACTCATATGTGCTACTTTATGTGTATACCTTACCTTGATTTGTTTCTGCCATTTTCAGGGCACAGACCATAGAAGTCTGCCCAGCACTAGCCCCGCCTCCCAACCACTAGCCCCGCCTCCCAATCTCGGCTATGCTTCTGAGGATCCATTCCTTCTGAACAGGATTCCCTTATGTTTATCCCACGCATGTTTGAATTCCGTTACCGTTTTCATCTCCACCACCTCCCACGGGAGGGCATTCCAAGTATCCACCACTCCGTGAAAAAATACTTCCTGACATTTTTCTTGAGTCTGCCCCCCTTCAATTTTATTTCATGTCCTCTAGTTCTACCGCCTTCCCATCTCCGGAAAAGGTTCATTTGCGGATTAATACCTTTCAAATATTTGAACGTCTGTATCATATCACCCCTGTTTCTCCTTTCCTCCAGGGTATACATGTTCAGGTCAGCAAGTCTCTCCTCATACGTCTTGTAACGCAAATCCCATACCATTCTCGTAGCTTTTCTTTGTTTCTGCCATTTTCAGGGCACAGATCGTAGAAGTCTGCCCAGAACAAGGCCCACCCCGCAACCACCAGCCCCGCCTCCCCCCACCGGCTCTGCCACCCAATCTCGGCTAAGCTTCTAAGGATCCATTCCTTCTGAACAGGTTTCCTTTATGTTTATCCCACGCATTTTTGAATTCCGTTACCGTTTTCATCTCCACCACCTCCTGCGGGAGGGCATTCCAAGCATCCACCACTCTCTCCGTGAAAAAACTCCAGCACTGTTCCATATAGCGCCCGGAGTTATGAGCATCCACCCCAGAGTAGAAGAGGGACAGAGAAGCGCTAATAAGATATTGCATCAGTATAGAGTAGTCCTGGAGAGTCAACCAAACCTTGGGAAGGGACTAAACTTGTGGTCCCCAAACCTGATCCTGGAGGCACCCCAGCCAATCAGCTTTTGGGGATATCCACGAGAGAGATCTGCATGCAGTGGAGGCAGTGCATGCAAATATCTCTCATGAATATTCGTTATGGATATCCGAACAACCTGACTGGCTGAGGTGCCTCCAAGACCAGGTTTGGGAACCATTGGACTATACCCCAACCTGCCTTTAATATAACACCTGGTTTTATTGGTTCACCAAACCAGAAAGACATAATTTAAATAGACGGGGGGGGGGGGGGGGGGGAAGAGTGTGTGCAGTGGAGTACCAAGGGGGGGCGGTGGGGGCGGTCCGCCCCGGGTGCACGCCGCTGGGGGGTGCCGCGGCACGCGCCTGCTCCTCCGAGTTCGCTAAACTTTGTTCGTTCGCTGCAGCTCCCTCTGCCCCGGAACAGGTTACTTCCTGTTCCGGGGCAGAGGGAGCTGCAGCGAACGAACGAAGTTTAGCGAACTCGGAGTAGCAGGCGTGCACTGCGGCACCCCCCCCCCCCAGCGGGGTGCACCCGGGGGGGGTGTCATTTTGCTGGAGGGGGGGGGAGGTGTCATCTAGCGGGGGGGGGGGGGGGGGGAGGCGCGCTGCACCCGGGGGGGGGGGGGCGCATCGGCGCTCCGCCCCGGGTGCCATCCAGCCCAGGAACGCCACTGAGTGTGTGATAGCGAATAGAGACCAGCTGCACCATGAGATCAGGGGTTCTCAGGACACACCCCAGTCAGGTGGCAGGATACCCACAATGAATATGCATGAGATACATTTGCATACAATGGAAGCAGAGCATGCAAATGTTTCTCATGCATATTCATTGTGGATATTTTAAATAAATTAAACAAATCTGCATAGAGCAAACTATAAACAGAAACTAAGCAAAAAACCTCTAAGTAACTCTATAGAGTGACCACACTAATGTCCATATAATCAATGATTTTAAATAAAGAGGCCTCAATAGCTCAGGGTACCAACTCAGTGGACACACCTGATAAGGCTTTTATCATGGGCCGACAACTCTCTGAAAAAACCTACAGAGTGAAATACTTCAAACAATCTGTAGTAAAAAAAAACAGAGAGATGATTAAGAATAATAATTCAAATGTTGGACCAAATTGATAGTGTAGTCAACAATATAAGAGCATGAAGATGACAAAATATGAATCGGAAGGGAGAAAAAATAGCAAAAAGAAAAAAAAAAGACCAAAATAGCTGTAAACCACTTTGATAATACTTGCAGTACTTAGCTTCAAATCCCGGGTAAAGAGTATTTTAAAAACCAGACTGACCTGGTGTGTCCTGAAGACTGGGTTGAGAGCTACTGCATTAGAGGACGGGAGAAAGAGGCAGCATCAATCAACTGTTAATCCTTTCTAATCAAACTTATTTTTCTTGTTGAATTATATTCTCCTCCCAGCTTGGCTTATATGGGACCTTCACGTGTTGCTGTGTTCCTGGATCTTGCAGCCTACCGGTAACCCTCACAAATCTCTAACATGATGGACTTCCTCCTTGAGTTGACCTTCTTGGACAACAATCAGAGTGATTGTGTCTTTTCAAGGAATCCTTATTGCCATAGTTAAGGACTGTTTGTGCTTGGTGTCTGCATATAATCCTGTGTGTCAAAGGTCATCCCCTGATTACAAATTGAATCTACTCACCACACTGAGTCTATGAGGAACGCACAGAGGGCATCAGAAGACACTCTCTGGATAAGATTAATGAAAATATATATTTTATCTGGATTCTATTATCTTTCCTTTTCTCAGGTCAGGAAGCACAAGGCAGCATATAAAAAACCCTGTAATCTTTTTTTAAAATTGAAAATATATATCACGTCTTTTCGCAGTCGAGTCATATATTTTTCTAGCTGTCCTGAAGACAGTTTCATTCCTCATCTGAATGTCTTTCACTGTATAATAGTTTCAAAACGTTTGATGGTCATGTGTCATGTAGGACAATGTGACTCGAACAGAGCAGGGCAAACAACCTGATACAGAATTGTTATCATCAAAAACGCTAGAAAGAACTTTCTCTTCATTTTTCCCCTTGTTGGATCAAAAGTGAATTCAGCAGAACTGTTGCAAAACTTCAAAGCGATTTACCTTCAAAGTGGCTTGTGTCAGGCAGCAAAGGGGTTAACCGATCACTTCATAAGTACATAAGTATTGCCATACTGGGAGAGACCAAAGGTCCATCAAGCCCAGCATCCTGTTTCCAACAGTGGCCAATCCAGGTCACACATATCTGTCAAGGTCCCAAAAAAGTACAAAACATTTTATGCTGCTTTTCCCAGAAATAAGCAGTGGATTTTCCCCAAGTCCATTTTAATAATGGTCTATGGACTTTTCCTTTAGAAAGCCATCCAAACTTTTTTTAAACCCCGCTAAGCTAACCACCTTTACCACATTCTCCGGCAACGAATTCCAGAGTTTAATTACACATTGAGTGAAGAAAAAACGTTTCTCCGATTCATTTTAAATTTACTACTTTGTAGCTTCATTGCATGCCCCCTAGTCCTAGTATTTTTGGAAAGAGTAAACAGACGTGTTCCTCTGAATAAAGGCATCATTTATTATTCTTGCATTAACTGTTATAGGGGCCCTTTTACTAAGGCCTATATGCGTCCAACGTATGTCAATTTGGAACTACTACCTGGCTACCATGAGCCCCGGGTGGTAATTCAATTTTTTATGCACGTCCAATACATGCGGCAGAAACTTTAAAAATTTTCTACCATGTGGTGCTAACCGGGCGGTAATTGGCAGTGTACGCATGCTGATGATCTTAAAGATGCAGGGCATCAGATCCAGCTGCCATATCTACAGTGGAATTTTTCTGCCGTCTAGAGGGTTGTCAGCATTTAAATTTACCATGGTGCTCCCCTGATATTGAATAATTACTGGTTCTCTTGTTTCTGTCCAGATTGTGTTTAAGATTCTCCTGAAGGTCAACAAGGTCTTCTGTATTGCTCTCCTATCCTACCTGTCCATGTTGCTTATTCCCTTTCTTGAACCCTTGATTTGCAGAATGATAATCTTCTCGTTATCCTTCCAGTTTCTCTACTAGACCGATGGTGTTTTATCTTTCTAGGACCACCTCTATGGAATTCTCCGCCTGTTTCTCTCCAGAAAGAAACACTTTACAAAACGTATAAGGTGGGTTTCAAAGCTTATTTTTTTAACTTGCTTTTCAATACAGGAGTTGAATGTGATCCCTTGAGTTCTGTTGGCAGAGGGAGGTGATGATGGTTCGATTTCTCCTTTCCTATCTTAATTGGCATTCCACTATTCTCTTGGGATTTGTTTGACTTGTAAACCACCTTGTTGTTTTGTTCACACAAGTTGGTATAGCAAGTACTTGAATAAACATAAACACATAGATGGTTTTTATTGGTCTGAGAAAAGCCTTTGATACAATCGCATGCTTATGAAAAATCTTCCAGAAACTTGGCTGCCCAGAGAAGGTTGCTGGAGGACAAGTGAAGTGGTCTCGCAAACCAAAGAAGAGAAATCCACTGTCAATTATTTAAAATTCTAGAGAATAAAACACCCTACAATTCCATGTTTTTACCAAATGGCTGCATCGGGGGTAACAAAATTATAAAACAAACAAATTCAAAATGAATAAAGCATAATAAAATAACTAAGGTGGTCTTTTACGAAGGTGTGCTAGCGTTTTTAGCAAGCTAATGATTAGGACACACCAAACCTTCTCTCAGCAACCAAGTTTCTGGATGATTTTTCATAGGCCAGTGATTGTATCAAAGGCTTTTCTCAGACCAATAAAGACCATATATGTGTTCGTTGAGTCAAGTATTTGTTATACCACCTTGAGTGTAGGCAAAGCTGTCTTCAAAAATGAAGTTCTTTTATTGGCATCTGCTCATAGGAATATGATAAAAGAATACAGGATCACTTGGTGGATTCAACACGCCAACAAGGGCTGTGTTTCGAATACATTGCCCACATCAGGAGACCTAACAAGAATCTGAATAAATAGTCAAACATTTGTACATCAAAACTAATTTTATTATTTATAAGTGAGAGCGTTCCTTAATTAGAACAATTTTTTTGAAAAAATTGATGAATAGTTTTGTTTATTGAGGGCTTTCTACCCCACTCATCCAGCGAATGTGAGCCTTGACCTTGTGACCTTCATAATATGAAGAACACGCCTTCCAAGGGGAGCTACTTTACTCTCTAAGTAGCATTGTATGTTGTTTCCAATCATCTTCTAGAATTTTCTACAAAGGTATGCTGGCAAAGGTACAGGAATGTGGTGAACTGCCTAATCCCTTTTCAGTCTCCAATGACACCAAAACTTGAATTAGCACCAATATTCATCTCTATTGTGTCTTGCACGATGCTCTTGGATGCCTTCCAGGACATGGAGCAGGGTCTTTATATTCAGTCACCCTCCGATGGAAGACTGTTCAATCTAAGAAGTCCATATAGCTGCTCTAGGACTGTAGAATCAATGGTCAGGAACCAGAGAAAAGGCAGTGCAGATATAAAAGTTTAATAATCAATCATTAAAAGTATATGATAAAGCCAACATGGCCGTATTTCACCCACAGGCTGCAGCAGGGGTAAAATAGTTGACAAGTAAAATACACCACACGTGTCGCTATGATGCAAGATTAAATGCAGGCACTAAATAAACCAGAGAAATTCAATTTAATTGTTGTCACACGGGACTCTTGACAAAGCCGACTAAAGTAATAAATAAACACGAGTAGTGCTCGATCAAGACTTAATTCTACTCGCGTTTGTGCAATTTTTAAAGTCGGCTCAGCAATGCCTTGTATATGATGTGCAGTATATTAAACCACTGAAATAGAACATCGTTTATGTGATGAGGCAACTTGAGCAATTTCACTACTGCTCCCTGAGATCCGTCTGCAGTATAAGGTGGAAAGTCAGCCTCTCCAACAGGGAAGTACTTGAAAAATGCCAGATTTCGGTGGGCAGGCCATGTCGTAAGGGTGAACTCCAAAACAGGTGAGTTGATGCATCAGGGTTACCAAACTGGTTTCTTAGCAGATACAAGCTAAGGGGTAGTTTTACTAAGGCACGCTGAAAAATGACTTTTGATATAGTTTTGATCTATTTTTTTAGCACGCCTATAAAAAAGGTCTTTTTTTTTTGTGGTTGCTGAAAATGGATGTGCGGCAAAATGAAAATTGCTGCGTGTCCATTTTGGGTCATTGACCTAGTGGTAAAGACTCACGCGGTAACCGGGCGGTAATGACCTACGCGCATCAAATGCCACTTGGCGTGTGTCCGTAAATAAAAAATATTTTTCAGATGCGCCTATCGACGCGTGCCAAAATGAAATTACCGCAAGAGTGGTAACTCCATTTTGGCGCATGTTGGGCACGTGTAGACGCCCCTAAGTCAGTTCTGGTTCTGCTCTACCCTTTTTATTTAGGAAACTGGATCTATAAGGCCGTAGGTGGCTGACTTTAATGACCTGGAGCCATTTGGAGACTCTGCGGTGAATTCTAGTAGCTTCTCGGAGAACGTAGTGAAGGCGGTTAGCTTGGCAGAGTTTAAAAAGGGGTTGGACGGGAACAAGTCCATAGACCGCTACTAAATGGACTTGGGAAAAATCCACAATTTCGGGAATAACTTGTATAAAATGTTTGTACGTTTGGGTAGCTTGCCAGGTACCCTTGACCTGGATTGGCCGCTGTCGGGGACAGGATGCTGGGCTCGATGGACGTTTGGTCTTTTCCCAGTATGGCATTACTTATGTACTTATTTCCCATCTGTCTTCCTCCTCTATCTTTTCCACTTTTGTTGTTCCCAGTATTTTCCATAAAGTTCAATACTTTCAGGCAATCAGCAGAACTTCGCCTTAATGGAAGAGCTTAGAGCTAACAAAATCTTTTTCTCTTTCCAGTACTCCAAGAGAACAACATTGCTTTGCTGTTTTCAGTTGCGGTGATGGAGTTGCAAGCTGTAATTTTCTCAACAGTCAACTAAATTGCTAAATGGACCTGCATTTTTGGGCTGATTTAAAGTGCATTAATGGTCCATTGGTTCAGGGGACTAATTCCCTCGTTCTTAAACTCTCTGCTCCTGAGGCCCCCGTCTCACATTGTGATTGAGCCGAGTCAGTATTTTTAGAAAATGAGTAGCAGCTTTCCAGGCTGGGATGAATTTTTTTTTTTTTTTTTTTAATGGGAGGTGGGATGAGTCAGTCATCCGAGTAAATGCCTTTGCTGTGAGCTGAATTCAAGCAAAACCACAATCCGAAAGGAAGCCAAGCAACAAAATCTTCAGATCAGGGGCTTTATTTAGCTAATCTTCCGCTGGGAGAGATGTTAATAGAATTTGGAGGTTATTCTTGAAAGGCTTTTCTCCATGTAAAAGCCTCTGTTACATGTGGAAAGAGAGTTTTTGAAAGTCATAAGACTCGCATATAAGTTCCAACGCTGCAGGTAGACATTCTGGGGCGGAGGTCTGGAAGAGGGTTACGTACATATATAATTAGAAAAAAAATAGATGTCTATATGCATGTTTTTATTACCAAAATTTATTTTATTTTGTTTCCAAAATTTATAGCACACTCTTTCCTATTGACCAACGTAAGGTACAACTCAAACATACTTATTAAAACATAAAAAAAAGACTAAAAACATAACAAGCAAAAAAGGTCAATAAAATATGACTCTTTTATTTGAATTTCAATAGGTGGCTCAAAGTCTGGTAACATCAAGAAGGTTTTAGGTACATAGGAGGTGGGGCAATACATGGAAAAACAAATGGGCTGCAACTCACTGTGGCGGGAAAAAAATCCTTGGAGAGAAATTCAGACACTATGTACTATCTAGGCGTTTAAAGTAGAAGATGGGGGGGGGGGAGGGTGGCATACGGAGAGGCAGGTCACTTCCAGTGGTTACCCCCAACTAAAGACAAGGTGTGAGAGCAGTAATGAAAACGTGTAATTAAACTCTGGAATTCGTTGCCAGAGAATGTGGTAAAGGCGGTTAGCATAGCGGAGCTTAAAAAAGGTTTGGCCGGCTTCCTAAAGGAAAAGTCCATAGACTGTTATTAAATGGACTTCGGGAAAATCCACTATTTCTGGGATAAGCAGTATAAAATGTTTTGTACATTTTTGGGATCTTGCCGGGTACTTGTGACCTGGATTGGCCACTGTTGGAAACAGGATGCTGGGCTCGATGGACCTTTGCTCTTTCCCAGTATGGCAATACTTATGTACTTATGTAACAACTATCTTAGCAAATCACTTCTAACCAACACAGCAGGAAGTGAGACTAAAGAAAAAAACTAAACAGAAGACGAGACTGTCATTGAAATGTAGCTGGAAAGTGATGACCACAAATGCTCGCAGTCTAAGCAACAAAGTTCATGATCTGCAGGCCTTGATGTTAGAGGCAGACTTAGACATTGTTGCTGTCATTGAGACGTGGTTCAATGATTCCCATGAATGGGATGCAAATGTACCAGGCTATAATCTATTTAGGAAGGATAGAGATGGTCACAAAGGTGGAGGAGCAGCTCGGTATATGAGAAGATATCACAGTGACTGAAATGCCAGGGGTATGGGCAAAGGAAGAAGCGATATGGATCACTTTGAAAAGAGATGATGGAACCTCTAGCCACATGGGTGTTGTCTACAGACCTCCGACACAATCGGAGGAACTAGATAAAGATCTGGTGACAGATATCCAAAAGCTGGGAAAGGAGAGGTGCTGTTGCTGCCGGCTGTGGATTGGAAACTTCCATCTGTGGAATCGGAAAGAAGTAGAGAGATTGTGGACGGTTTACAAAGTGCTCTGCTTGCACAAATGGTGACAGAACCTATGAGGGAAGAAGCAACATTGAATCTGGTGCTCACAAATGGGGAAACTGTGTCTAATGTCCGAGAGGGTGCCCACCTGGGAAGTAGTGATCATAAAAACACTTTGGTTTGATATAACAGCTAAAATGGAGGACAACCACTCAAACCTCAGTCCTGGATTTCAAACATGCTGTCTTTAGCAAAATGAGGAAATATCTGAAGAAAGAGATGATGGGCTGGGAGGACATATGAGAAGTGGAAAGATGGTGGACCAGGCTGAAAGGAGCTATAAATACTGCTACTAAACTTTATGTGAGGAGAGCAATTAAAAGCAAGAGGAAACCAATATGGTTCTTCAAACAAGTGGCTGAGAAAATAAAGGCTAAAGAGTTGGCATTCATGAAATACAGAAAAACTCAAGAAGAGGAACACAGAGAGGAATAGAAACTGAAAGAAGCCAAGAGAGAGATACGTCTAGCGAAAGCACAAGCGGAAGGACAAATGGCTAGAAATGTAAGGAGGGGCGACAAGAAGTTTTTTCAGGCATATTAGTGAAAGGTGGAAGACTAAAAATGGAATTGAGACTGTAACGGGTTGTGAATATGGGGCTTGCGCCAAAGGACATAGGAGAAGAGACTGGAAGACCTGAATATGTATACCCTAGAGACAGAGATGTTTAAATACTTGAAAGGTAAATAAATATAGAAACACATTTCTTCCAGAGAAAGTAAAGTATTAAAACTAGAGGACATGAATTGAGGTTGCGGGGTGGTAGACTTAGGAATAATGTCAGAAAACTCTTTTCATGGAGAGGGTGGTGGATGCCTGGAATGACCTTCTGAGGGAGGTGGTGGGGGAAAAAAACCTGTGACGGAATTCAAAAAGGCATGGGATGAACATAGAGGATCTCTAATTAGAAAATGAATGCTATAAAAAACTAAACGTAAAGGGTTGCATATGTGTTTGCATGTCAAGTGGTGCTTAGATGGCGACTCTGGCTGCATTAAATAAGGCTGTTGATGGGCCAGAAATTCAACGGAAATTCCAGTGGTTTGGAATTTGAGGTCAATGCTGAGTAGACTTTTATGGTCTTTGTCCCGCAAACAACAAGACGGATTTGGATAGGCTGGAGTTGGGCTTTGATGGCAACTTCCAGTAGTTGGATCATAAGAACAGAGCCAGGCGGACTTCTACGGTCTGTGTCCCAGAAACACCAAAGAAAGACCATGATCAAGTATATAATATCACGTTCATTGTTGATTTGAATCTTGAAATGGTAATGAATGAGACTGTTGAGCAGACTGGATGGACCATTCAGGTCTTTATCTGCCGTCAAATACTATGTTACTATGAATCATTTGTTATACTGCCAATTTCAAAGGCATCACAGCAGTTCACAATTAATCAATGAGTAAGTGGGGACACAGTGTTCACAAATAGACAGGCAACACAGGGAATATCAGGCAAGAAAACAATTATTAACCAAGAGAACAAAAGCCATTACTAAACTCTCAGCAGCCATTTTGATGGAGGAACCAGCGGGACCAGGAGCGATTGGGATAACTCCTGTCCCAAAGAGGCCACTAGGCTCTGGGAGGCGGAGCAGGGCAGGGCAGGTAACTGACCCAGCCTGGCCTGTCCAGACCAAGTCTCTGCAGGAGTGAGGAGGTGGTGGTGGTGGCTCCCAATCTCTGTGAGAGAGAGAGTGTGTGTGTGTGTGTGTGTGTGTGGGGGGGGGGGGGGGTACTGCTGGCAGCCCGGGAGGCAACACTGTTTGCTGGGGGGGGGGGGGGGGTGCCAGTTTTGATTTCAGTCAACCGAAACCAAATAGGAAATTTCAGAGAATCCCGGCTCCGCTCCGGTCAGCCTCTATTTCACTGTGTAACATAGAACAGGGATGGATTTGAATCAAACTCAAACAATGCAAATTTCAGTGTGGTTCTAACCCAGCAACTGTGAATTTCCCTGGCCTCTGGAGGCAAAAGAATTGGAGGCTAGGTGAAGAAATGGAAGTGGATTTGAGGAAATCTGCCGTTGTGTGGAAGAGTAAAGCAGATGGGTCTGCTTTGGATTCTGCAGCTTCTGGAGTCTATTTTTTATAAAAAATAAAAGGGTCAGTAAACCATCTTGATGAACCATCAATCTTGCGTGACTTTGCTACATTAAGTTTCAAAATTTTGTAAAGAACTTCACACATCTGTCCATAACCAAGAATTCTTGGTCCCGGAGGAACTTTGGATTCTTCGGAGGCTGAAATTTCTTTCATGACACGAAGATAAGAGCTGTGTAGCCATGTTGTTATACCCCTGGTTTTCACGACCACATGAGCCCTTCAACAGATGTTTCTTCTTGGCCCTTGATGAACCTCCAGCTGTTGTCACTTTCAATTTTTCTTCTCTATTTTTCCAATGAAACCACAAAACAGCTGCTGCAGAACAAGCGTTGCTACTCGGATATTTCTTGAAATAGTTTCAGTTTGAAAATGTACCTAAAATGTGGGAAGTATTGCCAGCTGGGCTCGTTTTTCTTTGAGTCTGATATTATCAATGCCTTTCTCACATCGTTTTCCTGATGGCACATTACCATGCCTGCTTGTTCTCATTGAACTCTGAGAGACATTTCGGCAGAATTAACTCATTCACTAATCACATCCTTTATTTATTTATTTGTTGCATTTCTACCCCACAGTTTCCCAACTATTTGCAGGCTCAATGTGGCTTACATAGTACCGTCAAAGGCGTTTGCCCAGTCGGTTGATAACAAATAGATAGTTGTATAGTGATCGAATGAGGTATAATGAAGGGTCGGAAGGGATGAAGATAGCGTGTTGTCCTGTTTGATCAAAGTTATGCTGTGTTGGTAGGTGAAGATGGTTACGTGGAGTCGTTGGGGTAGGCCTTTATAAACCAACACCCACAAATACATCTGTAGTCTATATATAAAGATGTTCTTGTCATTGACTTGATCAAATGAGGTATAAGTGAAGGGTCAGAAGGGGTGAAGACAGCGTGTTGTCCTGTTTGATCAAAGTTATGCTGTGTTGGTAGGTAAAGATGGTTACGTGGAGTCGTTGGGGTAGGCCTTTATAAACCAACACCCACAAATACATCTGTAGTCTATATATAAAGATGTTCTTGTCATTGACTTGATCAAATGAGGTATAAGTGAAGGGTCGGAAGGGGTGAAGATAGCGTGTTGTCCTGTTTGATCAAAGTTATGCTATGTTGGTAGGTGAAGATGGTTATGTGGAGTCGTTGGGGTAGGCCTTTATAAACCAACACCCACAAATACATCTGTAGTCTATATATAAAGATGTTCTTGTCATTGACTTGATCAAATGAGGTATAAGTGAAGGGTCGGAAGGGGTGAAGATAGCGTGTTGTCCTGTTTGATCAAAGTTATGCTATGTTGGTAGGTGATGGTTACGTGGAGTCGTTGGGGTAGGCCTTTATAAACCAACACCCACAAATACATCTGTAGTCTATATATAAAGATGTTCTTGTCATTGACTTGATCAAATGAGGTATAAGTGAAGGGTCGGAAGGGGTGAAGATAGCGTGTTGTCCTGTTTGATCAAAGTTATGCTGTGTTGGTAGATGAAGATGGTTGCGTGGAGTCGTTGGGGTAGGCCTTTATAAACCAACACCCACAAATACATCTGTAGTCTATATATAAAGATACCCAAATATGCACTAAGGATACACTGCTTGTTTGTCTCCAGTTCCCCAAGACAAGAATGGGCTGAGTGTGTCACTGTGCTTCACTCTGATATTTACTCAAGGGGTTCAATATTCAGCAGTCTCCAGCGCAGCTGCGCTCGCTGCCTGCCCCCCCTGCTCTTCTTTCTTCTTGCTCCTCCTGTGCAAGAGACTGGCGCTGAAGAAGGCTTTGTCTTGCGGGGGTTGGGGACCCCCGCCAGAAAAGTTATTTGTTTGTGAGGGGAAGCGGCAAGGAGGCAAGGCGAGGTGGTGGTGGTGGGGCGAGGAGGCAAGGCGTGGCAGTGGGGGGGGGGGGGAGCACTCAAAATGTGCTCCCAAACTCAGGCTCTGACACCCTCCCGCCGTGAGGTCTGGCTACGCCCCCGGTGCAGCTACATGCTTAAGTGCCAATTAACTCCAATTATTGTTTGTTAGTGTCAATTAGCAGCTAATTTTCCATATGTCTAACTTAGGTGATCTGCACATAACATACATACATATAGTAACATGCTAGTAACATAGTAGATGACGGCAGAAAAAGACCTGCACGGTCCATCCAGTCTGCCCAACAAGCCAAACTCATATGTGCTACTTTTTGTGTATACCTTACCTTGATTTGTACCTGTCCTTTCAGGGCACAGACTGTATAAGTCTGCCCAGCACTATCCCTGCCTCCCAACCACCAGCTCCGCCTCCCACCACCAGCTCTGGCACAGACCGTATAAGTCTGCCCAGCACTATCCCCGCCTCCCAACCACCAGCCCCGCCTCCCACCACCGGCTCTGGCACATCTCAGACCATGGCTGTGTTATGTTTAAGTTATTTGTCCTGTTATAAAATTACCATCTTTCTGGGTTTATTCACCGAATGTCTTTACAGCCTGATTTGTTCTGCTAGGATTATATCTATCCTATAATTTGCAAAGATTTAAATATTAACAAAAAAAATTAGGATTCAGTACAGCAAACCCAAAATATCATTCACAAAGTTATATTGTTAATAATTTATTTAATGCCTATAAAAAAAGAAATGCACACGGGACCAGTCAATTGCAATTCCTGGCACAATCTAATTAAGTTTCAAACAGATGTACAATTTATAGGGCTAACTCTCAGCTTAACATTTTTAATAACACTTCTCAGGACTGACCTTATTAGAGCCATTTTTTTAAAAAAATGCCAGAATCAAATGATAGGGTGTTTGTCAAGCAGGAAAACAAACTGCAGTATTTTAATTCAAGTAATGAGAACCGTAAATGAAGCATTAGCGCAGTTCTGTTTGGAAGGGCTGGTGGGACAGGAATGGAATGGTTTTGAGTTCAGCTTTGTCCTGCAGTTAGCAGTTTGATAGTTTTTATTTTCCGTTCTGGGAACCGGGAGAGCTGCGTTCATACTTGCGCCTGAAACTGCCCGTCATCAAGGGATCCTTTACAAAGCTGCATAAGGTTCTACGTGCGCCCAACCTACTACTACTAATCATCATTTCTATAGCGTTACTAGACGTACGCAGCGCTGTACACTTGAACATGAAGAGACAGTCCCTGCTCCACAGAGCTTACAATCTAATTAGGACAGACAAACAGGACAAACAAGAGATAAGGGAATATTAAAGTGAGTTCTGAACAAGCGAATAAGGGTTAGGAGTTAAAAGCAACATCAAAAAGGTGGGCTTTTAGCTTAGATTTGAAGACGGCCAGAGATGGAACTTGATGTACCGGCTCAGGAAGTCTATTCCAGGCATATGGTGCAGCGAGTTAAAAGGAACGGAGTCTGGAGTTAGCGGTGGAGGAGAAGGGTGCAGATAAGAGAGATTTACCCAGTGAACGGAGTTCCTGGGGAGGAATGTAGGGAGAGATGAGAGTGGAGAGGTACTGAGGAGCTGCAGAGTGAATGCACTTGTAAGTCAATAAGAGGAGTTTGAACTGTATGTGGAAATGGATAGGAAGCCAATGAAGTGACTTGAGGAGAGGGCTAATATGAGCATAATGACACTGGCGGAATATTAGTCGTGCAGCAGAATTTTGAACAGATTGAAGAGGAGAGAGATGGCTAAGTGGGAGACCTGTGAGAAGCAAGTTGCAATAGTCTAAGCGAGAGGTGTGGATGAGGGTTCTGGTAGTGTGCTCAGAAAGGAAATATCAGCGAATTTTGCTGATATTATACAGAAAGAAATGACAGGTTTTAGCAGTCTGCTGAATATGTGCAGAGGAGGAGAGGGAGGAGTCGAAGATGACCCCAACCTGCACCAAAATGGAGTTACCACCCGGCTACCGTGTGGCTCTTGCAGTCATTTCATTTTGGTGTGCATAATTCTCTGCAGCTCACCTAAAGTGAGGCATCTGGACACTGTGCTCCATGTGCAAATTATTTATTACAATTATGCACACAACTGTCATCATACACTCTAGCGTAAGTCCGTGAAAGCACTAATGCCAGCTGAAAGGCTGGTGTAACTATATTTAGTTTTTATAACTGACAATATTCTGTAACCTACGTAAGTGCAAGGCACGCCCTCTGACCCAGCCATGCCCCTCCCAGCCCCACACCCCCTTACAGTTATGCATTTTGGATTTTGCATGCACGTTTTGTAGAATACCGACTAAGGGCAGTTACACATCTCACTCATTGCAAATTAGAATTCATTAACACCGACTATAAGCAAAGATATATCCAAAAACAATGGTCCACATAAGCTTTCAGGACTTTGGGAGTCCTTCATGGGAAGAAAGGATAGCTGTGGTGCTTAGTGCAAAATCACCAGGCCTCAGATTTGGCTTCAGTTTCAAATTTCTCTTTTCTTGAGTTTGAAAACGAAAGATTATGCACTGAGAAACCTTTCTTTTTTTGTCATAGCTTTTACAAAATGATCCTTTTCAGTTGAAATACCCACCGTCAGTTTGCTTTCTTGGCAGTTGGCCTCTTCTGTGCTTTTAAGCCAAGTTATCCTGACAATGAAGCCAGAAAAGCTGCTTTAAGATCTGAAAAAGAGAACTGGAGCATCATTTTTATTTTCAAAAAGATTTCTCCTGCTCGTGTCGATGGTGAAAAAAAAAAAAAGCTTTTTGAAAATGGAGCCAAATGAAATGAAAGGAAGCAATTTCCATGGAAATGTTCCTAGATATCGGTGGAATCAGGGGATGCATTTAACAATTTCTTAACTGAAATCTTTTTCAACATTTTCCTTTTTTTTATTTTTTTTATGTGCATGCTTAGACCCGGGAGTTTTGAAGAGCAGGGTGAAATATATTTATCTTCTGGAACAAAAGCACAAATCTATTTCCGTCAAAATAGTGGTTTGCAGGTTTCGTGCCCTTAGAGACAGAACCGAGACACATTGAGGCATTGGCTTCTAACTTTGGGACCGATGCAGGAAAAGCGCGCAGACATTAGTGCAGGGTTAGCGTGATGTCTATGTAGAATTTTGGTGCACAAGGCAGAAAAGGGTTTTGCACAGAAACCTTCGCATTAGACACCCAGCACAGAGCATATTAAAATCAGTGGTAAGGAAGCTATTAGCTATTTAGGGGCCAAGCTGCGGGAAAAAGAACCCTGCGCTGGTGAGAGGGGCCGTTTTTCCCACACGCCAGGGCCCTTTTTACCGCAGCGGGTAAAAAAGCCCCCTGCACACATGGCCGTGCGGTACGAGAACTCTTACCGCATGGCCATGCGACAGGGAGTCTTACTGACACCCACTGAGATGGCGATAAGGGCTTCCACGCTAAGCCGGCGGTAACCAGGCAGCGCATGGCGATGCCTGATTACCGCCAGGTAACCACCTCGCAAGCCATTCCAGGGGTTTTTCTTTTTGTGGGAGCAGTCAAGCTGTTGCAGTTGCAGATCATGCGCTACTGTTCTTATTAGCACCTGGTACCTGTTGAGAGTTTGCCTCCTTCTCACATTAACTCTATGTTAGCCAGTTGGTGTGTGGTGAGTATAACACGCTGGCTAATGCTTCCATTTCCCCTGACACAAAAATTCTGAAAAAAATGCAGTACTGCAAGGTGTAACGCGCAGAAAGAGGCAGACTTCGGCAAAACCTGTAGCCTGTTTCCACACGTTAACCCCCTAATTCTGTACAAATCTAATTTAATCCACCATCCGGCAGAAGGTTCCAGGAGGTTTACAAATGTAAAAGCACAGCAAAATTGAAAACCAGCAAAAATAAATCATAAAAATAGAAAAACATAAAATCATCCAAAAAATGTCATCAATTAAAAAAGGTTTAAGTTTCTGCATAATCGCACATAATTTATTTATTTAAAAATTTGTGGTCCGCCTACAACTAGGCGGATCACAAATCAACATAGATAATAAAAAGCAAAAAAGTCAATAACAGGCACTATTCAAAAAAATAACAGACAACATCATTCCCATGCAAGTTCAAACAGACGTATTCAGTAACTTAGGGATCCTTTTACTAAAGTGTGCTGAAAAATGGCTTGCGGTAGTGTAGGTGCAGATTTTGGGCATGTGCCAATCTATTTTTCAGTGCACCTGTAAAAAAGCCCATTAAAAAAAAACTTTTACCGAAAATGGACTTGCGGCAAAATGAAAATTGCTGCGCGTCCGTTTTGGGTCTGAGACCTTTACCGCCAGCCATTGACCTAGCGCTAAAGACTCACGTGGTAATGACCTACGCGCACCAAATGCCACTTGGCGCACGTAGGCGACGCTTGCCAGAAAATAAAAAATATTTTTCAGGCGCGCATAGCGGATGCGTGGGAAAAAATAAGAAATTACCGCAAGGGCCATGCAGTAACTTCATTTTGGCAGACGTTGGGCATACGTAGATGCTTACACGGCTTAGTAAAAGGGCCCCTTACTCAAGTAACCTGGTAACTTGTTCCAGATTTGCGAACCCGTTGTTGAGAACTGTGAAGATGAGGCTTCTGCTCCCACTCACCAGCAGGTCTCACTGGCCTGTGGCCTCTGAACAAGACTCCAAACAGTCTCTTCCCAGCATCTCACTCAGGGTGAGCTGGTTCTCAGTATGCAAATTGTATGCAGATTAGCATGTTATCCTTTCACGCTCAGGGTGACCTGGTTCTCCAGAGGCAAAATTAAACAGGTCTTACCAACAGCATATTCAGGCAATTCTTATTCCAGCCCCTGGGCACAGTTCTTCTAGCTTAAATACTTTATACATTTACATATCTTCACACTGAGCCTCCCCACACAGATTCCGGGCTCAGCACTAACCTCAATACTTTGGGGACTTCTAACCCCAGCTTTGCAGCCTGCTTCTCAATACTGGGACACCCAGTCCTTCCTGCTTTGGACACCCAGTCCTTTCTTTCTTCGGACACACAGTTCTTCTAAGTACTGAGGCTACACAGTCCAACACTAATGCTTTAGGGACTTCTTACCCCAGCCTGTTTTTTCTTCCTTGAGCACACAGTCCACCACAAGTCCCTAGGGTTTAGCCAGTTCTTTCCCAGGGGGATTCTCTTTCTTCAGCTACCAGCTCTCCTCTTTTCTTTCACCCCTCAGGTGGGGTATAAAGTGGTTAATTAGCTACACAGGACCCAGCCCATAACCTCCTACACCTGTGGACCTCCCAGGGCTCTCCCCGGTCCTAGCGACCTCCACCTATTCTCCTAGCGCCCTCTAGTGGCCTACCCCGGACATCCTGGACATTTTTAGGGGAACAGCGCCATCTAGTGGCCTGCCCCGGCTAGGACAGCCTCTTATTTATCACAGAACGCAGTGTTTCTTCTGTTAGCATATACCACGTTTGCGATTTATCATTCATCAAAACAGACACATAGCCAGGCTGAAGACGCAGGGGTAAAGTCATAATACTCTTTAGTAAAAGGACCTCTTAAGCTCCTAAATTTGGTTGAAAATAGCTTTTTTTGATTGGCTTGATATTAAAAAAATTAAAAAAAAGGCTGAGCTGCCAGTTCTCTTGGTCACAGTGCAAGCCACCCTTATACTCAATCAGAAACCCTTCCCTGTTCCTGCTCTGGGGGAGATAAGACACTCTGGGGCTCATTTTCAAAGCACTTAGAGTTATAAAGTTCCATAACTTTGTAAGTCTAAGTGCTTTGAAAATACGCCTCTCTGTCTCGTAAAGTGGAAATGCTGAGTGTAGTGTGAGCAAGACTTCCACTCGCTGACTTCATGAATATTGATGTAACATCTGGATGCCAGAACAGATACACCGTAATTTTATCAGGGTGACAAAAGAGAGACTCCCTTGAGGGGACTGGCAGAATTATCCAACATTAAATGTCACTTTGTGTCACGAGACATTGTTTTAAATGTAACATGCCATTAATAGAATTGAGTCATCCCTGGGGAAGGGGGGGGGGGTGGTGGGCTGTAGCTGCCTGGCTGATTTGCAGTGCATGACCATCACTATCCTTCAGTGAATATTTTAAAAACCCAATATAATTCACCTATATATACAAATACCCCAAAGGAGAGGAGGTGACTATAAGCCAAAAAGATTTTTAAATCAAAATCTAAGTCCAATCAGCATTTATCACCTAGAAAACGTTCATATCAATCAGCTAAAATATACATTTAGAGTCGACAAAATGAAAATTATGTATAATGTAATTATGTATTAAATTATGTAATACCAACTGTATCTTTTTTTTACTCTGGAATGGCGATTGCCATGACGGAACATTGTAAGCCACGTTGAGCCTGCAAATAGGTGGGAAAATGTGGGATAGAAATGCAACAAATAAATAAATAAATAAAATTGCCGCGCATCCGTTTTGGGTCTGAGACCTTACCGCCAGCCATTGACCTAGCGGTAAAGACTCAGGCGGTAACGACCTTCGCGTGCCAAACGCCACTTGGCGCACGTCTTCTTATGCTCATCCCAAAATACAAAATATTTTCCAGACGCGCATATCAGATACGCACCAAAAATGAAATTACCGCAAGAGCCACGTGGTAGCAACGCAGGAACTCCATTTTAGCGCACAATGGGCACACATAGATGCTTATGCAGCTTAGTAAAAGCCCCCCCCCCAAAACAAAATGACCACTGGAGGGATATAGCTCCCCTTACTCTCCCAGTGGTCAATGACCCCCCCCCAGCCCCCAATTTCCATGCTTAAGAGTTCTAGTGCAGGTAATGTATATGCAGCGGCGATTCTAGGTCGGCTGCCACCCGTGGCGGATCGCTGCTGCATCCCCCCCAGGGTGCAGCACGACACCCCTCCGGCGCAATGACAACCCCCTCCCTGGCGCATCAAGCCCCCCCCCCCCCCGGGTGCATTCTTGCCTGCTGGAAGGTGCAGAGAGCAGAATAGCAACATTCCATGTAGAATCTTCAATAGTAGCAACATTCCATGTAGAATCTCAATGAGTAGCAACATTCCATGTAGAATCTCCAATAGTAGAATCTCCAATAGTAACCTGTTTCAGGGCAGAGGGAGCAGGCGCGTGGCTGCTCTCTGCACCCTCCAGCAGCGTGCACCCGGGGCGGACCGTGCCCACCGCCCCGCCCTTGGTACGCCACTGTGCATATGCAAAGCAGAAATAGGTTGAGCTAACATGAAAAATGTCTTTACAATTAGCATTACTGTATCTTTAATTGGCCATACACACCCCTATTACAAGCACATGTGGTTGCCTAATTCTATAAAAACCCTTTTTCCATGTAATAAATTACCCCATAAAAGCATAAGACGCCATCCCAAGGAGACAGTAGGATTTGAAACCCTGTCTTTTTCCTGCTGGTATAACTGCTAGGCTACTCCTGTACTTTGTGGAACGTAATCGCCCCGCATGTGGAAGACAATCACTCAGAGACCCCCCCCCCCCTCCATCCCCAAAGTGCTCTCAGCAAAGCCAAGACCTTGTCAGGCACTGTAATCTTTAGCAGAAGGGGGGGGGTTGTAATCACTGAAGTCATCCTGAAGGACTCTCCTACAGGTGTTCCAATCAGTTTCCATGTTTCAATTTCTCCCTTTCTGTTTTTTTTTCTATTTGTTTCCCTTCTCCTTTGGCAATGTAAAAGAAACTAAAATGTATGAGATTTATGGGTGTTCAGGCATTCTGAGTTTGAACAGAGAGCTGAGAATAATGGTATCTGTAAATAGCAGAGAGCGGGTGTCGGGCCCCCGCTGCATGGCCACCCCGACTCCGGCGCTGTTTATCACTGCACAGATGGCACTGTGAAAATGTCCCTAATGAAATGTATCTGTGGCAGAGGCGGAGGAAACGGGAAAAGCAGAAGGGAGGCCGACACTGGGAATTGCAGCAGGGTTTTCTTTGTTCCTTGTCATGAGCAGAGGATTGGTAGTTTGGTCGTCATCCACTTCTCAACCCTACTTGACCTTGATTCAGTCCGACATAAAAAATCCAACTGTCCAGAGAGCTCTGAGCTGGGCTTTTTCTGTGCTGGAAAGGCAGAATGGGAGGAAGTTGTTTTCTCACAGAACTTACCTCTGTGAAAACAGCCCCTGTCTACATGGGAAAAAGTATGTGAGCTGGTTTACAGGGTAAAGGAGTGGCACAGAGACCAGAGGTAGGGCAGCCTGGCTGAAGAAAATGTAGACTCCTAATACCATAACCCGAGAGAGGCTGGTTCTGATTGAACTTGCTAAAAAGAAATTAAATTGCAAGTCAACTTTGCAAGCAATGAATAATAAAAGTGAAAGTGACAGCGCCGAGGCACCTTTTCACTGTAAATTGCACCCGGGGAATAGAATGTCAGAGGAACAGAGGCATCCTGAGCTTCAACATTTTCTCCTGATAGTAATTAGTGTCAAGCAAAAAAAAAATTGTCAATGAAATGTTTAGCTCAAAGCCAGATATTCTGTAGACAATGGAATGGAAAACCATGGGGAGTTTTCGATAATTTCTAAAAGTTCACTTGTCACTGGGATATTTCGGGGTAATTCTAGGAGGTAGGTGCCACTTATGCATGGCAAAAACGCCATTGATTGACAGGTGCTTAAGTACCAGAGCGTCTTAACTGCAAGAGGCGGAGCCTGAGTGGGCCATGAGTGTGCTTCCCAGTTAGGCGTGTAATTTATAGAACAGTACACATTGCTTGGGGGGTGTTTTACAAAGGTCTTTATTTAGGTGCGCTGACATTTTTAGCGCACGTTAAAAATAGGCGTGTGCTAGCCGCTAAAGACACCCATAGGAATACATAGGTGTCTTTAGCAGCTAGTGTGTACCTATTTTTAAGCAGTGGCGTAGCTATGTGGGGCCTGGGCCCCCCGTAGATTTGGCCCTGGACTCTTCTGCTGACGACCCTCTCGACCTCCCCTCCCGCCGCCAACCTACCATCTCCAACCTGCCCTCGCCGTTGCCTACCTTTGCTGGCGGGGGACCCCCAACCCCCACCAGCTGAGGTCCTCTTCTTCCTTCATTCTGTTTCTGAGTCTGACGTCCTCCGTTTGTCTTAAATTTGCTTTTCCTCTCTCCAACGTGAAAGTGCTCAGGAGTTAAGCTTGTCCTCGTGTGGGGACCGGCGCATTTACCAAAAATACTTCTTCCTCCTTGGCATTTCCTACATGGCCTATTAATGACTTTAGAGCCTCCTTCTACAAAGCAGTCAACACAGACTTGAGGAGCCAGCAGCTAAGGTCCTAAATGGAAGCCAATTTACAATTGAAAAGTACAGTGGTCCCTCTAGAAATTCTTCGGAGATGTTGTTTTCAGTCAAGCTTATTAAAGAAGTACGAATGTGGTCTCCTGGGTGCCTTGCTAAGTGGAAATAAAAGAGGTATTTGTACGAATTAGCTTGGCCCACTGTCTTCTTGTAAAGTGAGACAGCTGTGCCTCCCCTCTCCCCCGAGCTTATGCCGACTCAGAAAATGCAAACATCGGAGGATTTCCGCTGGGGATGTTCATAAAAGGAGGTGTTTGGGGTTGGACGACACAGTCATACATTTCAATTTGGACCCCTGATATACACTGTCAGGGGCCCTTTTACTAAGCTGTGTAGGGCGCCTACATGCTCCCAACATGCATCAATTTGGAATTGCCAACCCGGCTACCACATGGCCCGGGCGGTAATTTCAATTTTTACGCTCATCCACTACACGCGCCAAAAGGCATTCTACGTTCGTAGACCATTAATGTTCGGTTAACACTTGAGACCTTACCGCTAAGTCAATGGGTGGCGGTAAGGACTCGGACCCAAAATGGACATGCAACAATTTTAATTTTGCCGAATGTCCATTTTCAGTAGAAATTTTAAAAAAGGCATTTTCACAAGGCCGCAGAAAAATGGATCTGCGTGCATCCACAACACGGGCCTATACTACCCTCAGGCCATTTTTCAGCGCACCTTAGTAAAAAAGACCCCTTAGTAATAGTCAACCGCAGCAGTCAGTGTTTATCTTAAATGCCAGCCACGGGTGTCTAAATGTCCATATGTATTCAAGCAGTGATGGCAATGAATATTCATAATCAGTAGTGACTGATACTAGCTAAATAGTTATCGACAATATTCAGCCGCTATCTGGAGAGTCGTGTGGTATAAGTTGGGACGGTGTTTTTGATGTCCTTTCCAGATAGCAGCACAGACTGCGTTTAACGGCGAATTAAAGCTGCGAGCCTTGTCTTAGCTATCTGCTCTTGCAAGTATTTGAATGGAATTTTGGACCATCTTTCTTTTGTGTTTGCATCCTCTCTGGGGGGGTGATGTTAATCATTTACCAGTTCTGATGAACTCCATCGCAATTTCATTGTCTCCTTCAGTATATCACGGCAGGAAGAACTCATCAACTCTGCAGAAGTGATAGAAAGGGAAGCCGGGGGGGGGGGGGGGGGGGGGTGGTTGGGAGTTTGTAAAATCTAGTTTAGTCACTGATGGTACCTGACAGAAATTTTAAAACTGATCTGTCTAATACGTTTTCAATTTGCAAGCCCTTGCCTTTTGGTCCTGAGATTTATTTCCATGGGGAGAACAATTTTCAGAGTAATTTACCCAGATAAATAATAAATCGGAGGTCTGAAAATTGGCCTCTTTCGATACGGTTTAAATGGAAATGTTTTGGGCAGGACCAGAAAATAACGCTCACTGAGAAGAA
This sequence comes from Microcaecilia unicolor, assembly GCF_901765095.1. Lineage (NCBI taxonomy): Eukaryota > Metazoa > Chordata > Amphibia > Gymnophiona > Siphonopidae > Microcaecilia > Microcaecilia unicolor. The sequence goes on from NW_021963010.1 coordinate 45,702, forward strand.
CACAGATTGGATTGTATAAAATGAGGGCAGATCAGTGTAAAAAGCCTTATGGGCTAATATGGGGATTTTGAATGTGGAAATTAATGGTCACCAATGTTCCTTACATTGTAATGGGGAAACCCTATTATGCATTTTAGATTCGTAAAGCAACTTAAGAGACACATTTTGTATTATCTGAAGTCTGTGAAGATGTATTTGGGGTAGACCATGCAAAAGGGAATTACAATAGTCCAATCGGGACAAGACAAGTGAATTTATTTATTTATTTCATTTGTATCCCATATTTTCCCACCTATTTGCAGGCTCAATGTGGCTTACATGGTGTTCGCCAGTTCCGGTATGAACAAATACAAGGTGATATTGTGGTAGAATAAGGTTCATGTATGGCTGATGTATTTGGGAACGTAGGGAGGAAGAGGGAGGATGGGGTGTCCATTACGATCTTTGGGTTGTGTTGCAGGTACTCTGGCTTTTATGTTGGGTCGGTGGGATGTGCCATCTTGAACAGGTTTGTTTTTAGTTCTTTCCGGAAGTTTAGATGGCCGTATGTTGTTTTTACTATTTTTTGGCAGGGCGTTCCATAGTTGTGCGCTTAAATAGGAAAAGCTGGATGCATACGTTGATTTGTATTCGAGTCCTTTGCTGCGTGGGTAATTAAACAATAGTTCCAGCCTGATAATTCCATTTCAACTCATCAAATTGCTAGACTGAAGCAAGTAAATTTTAAGATCCCCTTTTACAAAGTGGCAGTAAACCCAACGCAGGCTTACTGCTCGCTAAAAATGAAGTACTGCTGGGCTACTGCAGTAGTTCCCACCTCCAGCGGGTGTTACATCCGGTGCTACCAAATTTTTTTATTTTTGTAGTGCTGGAGTGTACCCGATGGTAATCGGGCAGTACCGCGCACTGCCTGGTTACTGCCGGGTCAGCATGGGAGCACTTACCACCACCTGAATGGGTGGAGGTAAGGGCTCCCCCCCCCCCAAAATGGCCACATGACAAGTGCAAGCACGTGGCCACTTCCTGAAAAAAAGAAAGACCTACCCTTTACCCGCTGCGGTAAAAGGAAGCCTTGGCGTGCGTCAAAAACACATACCAATGCCAGCGCAAGTCCCCCTTTTGCCACAGCTTGGTAAAAGGGACCCTAACAGCCGTACAAAATTCCAAAAGGTCATTAATAGATCTCGCAGAGGGAGGAACCTTGTTCTGCAACCAGGTCATAAAATAACAGTAAGTTCGAAAACGAGCACAGTCTAACTGAAAGGATCCGGCAGGAGGTAAAAGAAAACGTCTCCCAATCTGGAGTAGAAATGGGCAGTTTATCGGAAAAGTACAGGAATGCAGACATGAGACTACCTTTGTTAACACAATAGGTGAGGGCAGTGCAAAAATTTGATAAACAACTAGATGGGTTGGTATCTTCCATTGAAGAAAGGTCACCAGTCTTAAGGTCATTGGACTGTCCAATCTTGGTTGCCTGAAATGCTAAAATGTTATCTCTGAATCTACCAGCAAGCTCATTAGCAGTCAAGGCATTAACCTGAGAAGAAGATGAAGACGTCATCCCTGGATTCTATTTATGGAGCGCCGGGTAGCGCACGGCCAATTTACTTGCGCTACTCAATTATTTGAGCCTATTAGTATTGATAATTGGCTGACAATGACCAATTATCAACACTAGTTGGCAATAATTGGAATTTATGCTCGCATCTTTTTAAGCTTATTCTAAAAAGAGGCGTGCGTAAATTCCAGTATGCATAGCTAAAAAGGGGGCAGGGGCAATGGGAGGGAGTGTGGGTGTGTCAGGGCAATCAATCAAATCTACGTGTGTGGTTATAGAATTCAGGGGAGCACGGTTAGATTTAAGCGCAGGTATTTACGCCAGCTTTTCGCGTAAATGGCTGCGTCTAAATCCAGGCGCATCCACCCGGCCTATGTGCTATTCTATAAACCGCATCTGAATGTAGACGCAGCTTATAGAATACCGCTCGGAGAGTAAATTGGATGCGCCTAGATTTTAGTTACCATATATAGAATCTATAAGTACATAAGCACCGCCATACTGGGAAAAGACCAAGGGTCCATCAAGCCCAGCATCCTGTCTCCGACAGCGGCCAATTCAGGCTTCAAGAACCCGGCAAAACCCCCTCCCCCCAAAAAAAATTTAATAATGTTCAATGGACTTTTCCCTCAGGAATCTGTCCAAACCCCCTTTAAACTCTGTAAAGCCAGCTGCTGTCACTACATTCTCTGGCAACGAGTTCCAGAGTCCAACTACACACTGAGTGAAGAAAAACTTTCTCCTGTTTGTTTTAAATCTACCACATTCTAGCTTCATCTTGTGTCCCCTGGTTCTATTGTTGTTTGAAAGTGTAAACAAACGCTTCGCATCTGTCCGCTCTACTCCGCTCATTATCTTGTAGACTTCTATCATATCACCCCTCAGCCGCCTTTTCTCCAAGCTGAAGAGCCCATGTATTGTACAAATCTATATATAACCTAGAAGGATTAGGGTCCCTTTGCACAAGTACTGAGAAGAATTTCTGCTTAGTTTGAAAGATAGCCTACTCAGGGCGGATTGTCTGCTCTTGGTACTTGGAAGAAGGAAGCCAATGATGACATGGGGCAGTGGTTGCTACTGCATATTAATATGCGTGGCTACAGGTCAGTGTATATCCACGCATACAACACAACTCAATTATGACATTCACTTCGGTCCATACCTTGGCTAAGCAGAGATGGGGAATCAATGGTCATGGATCCAGGGTGATGTATGAATCCCTTGCCCCAAAGAACTTACAGTCTAAGTCAGGGGTTCTCAACTCAGTCCTCAGGACACACCCAGCTAGTCAATTTTTCAGGATACCCCCAATGAATATGCCCAAGATAGATTTGTATAAAATGGAGCTAATACATGCAAATTATCTCATGCAAATTCATTGGGGGTATCCTGGAAACCTGACTGGCTAGCTGTGTCCTGAGGACTGGGTTGAGAACCTAAACAGATACCTGTGGCAAGGAAAGATAAAGCAAGTAGCTCAAGGTTACAAAGATTATTCATAAAAGTAGTGGGATTTGAACCCAGGTCTCCAGTCTCATACTCTAGCCACTAGGTACTTGGATACAACCCTACCCGTAGGCCATTTTCCCTGTCCCAGCTAAGCCCTAAATGACTTGTGGTCATAAACACTGACCAAACCATACCCTCCTTTCCCAAGGAAATTAGGTCTCGGTTCTAAAATATAAAAATGTAAGCTAACTGTAAGTTTAATTCTTCTTGAGGTTTACAGATTTTGGAGGCTTTGCCGACAGAGACGGAAGTTGGTTATCCCAGGTGGCAGCTCTGATTGATTGACAGGGAACCTCATGCCAACTGTGCGGATGCGATTCAAGATAAAATGCTAGTTTCTAAATTAATCCTGAGCCTGGTATCCGTAACTGCTGTTGTACACGACTGCTTGGCACTTAGATGGGGTAACTGGAGGAACAGATGGTCTTGACCCACCTTTATTTAAAAAGTGACATAATGATGTTTCATACCACATGCTCTGGACTCAGCGAATCTGTCTTTTACCATCTTGACCAAAACTTGGGTGATCTTTTCAAATAGCAGTACAAAGGTAGTTTCAAATGATTTCTGACTTGAAGCTAATAGGAGACATATTGGTGTGTAGAAACTGAGTGGTGGGCAGACTGGATGGACCATGCAGGTCTTTTTCTGCCGTCATTTACTATGTTACTATGTTACGTATGTTGGCTAAGGTGAACTTGTTTGCACAGAGTTTGAGGACCAGAATGATGCACAGTGTTTAAATGGTACTAGAAATTCTGGCCCTCAAATCCACCAAAAATCTAAATTATTTATACTGTTTTTTTAAACCCCAGTAGCATCGCACAGGGTCAATATACACCACCCTCCGTGATTTACACTTTCACTTCTTCATCACTTCTTCAAATCCCTTAAATTTATCTCATATATGTTTTTTTCATTCGAGTCATCTTTACGAAAGATAAAATTTACTCATCTTAATAGTAACATAGTAACATAGTAGATGACGGCAGAAAAAGACCTGCACGGTCCATCCAGTCTGCCCAAGAAGATAAAAAAAGTAGCACATATGAATTTATTTGTACTGTCCTCTTCAGTGCACAGATCGTATAAGTCTGGCCAGCCCTATCCCCGCCTCCCAACCACCAACCCCGCCTCCCAACCACCAGCTCTGGCACAGACCGTATAAGTCTGCCCAGCACTATCCCTGCCACCCACCACCGGCTCTGGCACAGACCGTATAAGTCTGCCCAGCACTATCCCCGCCTCCCAACCACCAACCTCGGCACAGACCGTATAAGTCTGCCTAGCACTAGTCCCGCCTCCCAACCACCGGCTCTGGCACAGACCGTATATGTCTGCCCACACTAGCCCCGCCTCCCAACCACCAGCTCTGCCACCCATTCTAGGCTAAGCTCCTGAGGATCCCTTTCTTCTGCACAGGTATTGTCTGCTTGGGGGTTTCTCATCTGACATGGCACGTGTTTCGCCTCCAGCTTTCTCAAGGATATTCCCCTGCAATGAGGCCATTAAAACCTCAATCGATAATACTATTATGAAAAATATTTGTTAATAAATCACCCCTATCTTTCAATACCTCCGACTCATCTTGTTGACCTAATAACTTCATTCAATCAACATGGCGGCCGCATCTTACTCATACAAATTTATAGTATCAGCTGATTATAAACCAACCAATCACAGGACCCAGGATCATACTACCATCATCCACTCTAGCTCTGCATTGAGCCCGGTTGGAATAACTGTAATCAAACAAAAATATCCAATACTGTTCCTTATAATTTAAAACTTCTCAAGATATTAACACAGGTGTTTAAATGCTGACACAAAAGAGCATCATTTCTATCGTATGAATCCCAGCAATAACAAGCTCCTCCCACAACCAAATGGCTTGGATTTTGTCGTTTCTGAGATGGGCGTCCTCGGTTTTCATTATCGCTGATAACCGGGGATAACCATCTCTAAGGACGACCTAAATGTTGAGATTTGGGCGTCCCCAACTGTATTATCGAAACGAAGGATGGCCGACCATCTTGTTTTGATAATACGGATTTCCCCACCCCTTTGAGTGGACGTCCTGCGAGGACGCCCTCAGGAAAACTTGGGCGCCCTGTTCAATTATGCCTCTCCACGTAACTTTGTAAGTCTATGTGCTTTGAAAATGAGTGCATCTGTAGTTCACCAAAATATCTTTCAAAGGAGGAAAAGGTCTCAGATGTCACTGGATCACTCTGCCCTAATCAATGGTCAAGGGTCAGACAACACAATCACTTACTGACTGTTTTAATCATCGACCAAAACCCTTTAATTTTGTAGAAATACTGTTTCATTAAATTTTCATATTTTTCTAAAATTAATTCAAAAGGAGTGAGCATTCAGTCAATCCATATAGCATTCAATTGATAGCTATATGGATTGATGAATGATCACTCATTCTGAATTAATTTTAGAAAAAAATATGAAAAATATAAAAAATTAATGATACAGTATGTCTAGAAAATTAAAAATAAGGATGGGGGGGGGGGGGGAATGGGCAATGTTATAGAATCTGGCCCAGTGCATGTAAATCTAGGTGGGAGCAGGGGCGTAGCTACGTGGGGCCACGGGGGCATGGGCCCCCACAGATTACGCCCTGGCCAGCCAAAGAGTCTTATTCAGCGCCGGTCGACTCCAGCGCCTTCGTTGTGTGATCATGCACGGCTACATGCACGGTGCAGGATGTAAGGCATCATAAACAGATGATCACACAACGAAGGTGCTGGAGTCGACCGGTGCTGAATAAGACTCTTCGGCTGGCGGGGATTGGGGACCCCACCAGCAAACAAGGTACCTGATGCGGTGGCTGGGGGGGGGGGGGGCAGCGGGGGGAGGCGGCTAAACAGTGCCCACATCCCGTCGAGGTCTGGCTACGCCCCTGGCGGGGAGTTATGCTATGTTTTCATTAGTGTAAATGGATGTGCGTATTTTTAAGTACTGGTATATTAACTATGCGTATTCTATATACCAGCCTCAATCTATATGTCGCTTATAGAATACTAGCCGTTCAGCCTGTAAAAACGGGCTAGTATAGGAAGGGGGGGTTTGGAAAGCCCCCCCCACCCTGCCGCCGAGTTCACCCCTGTCGCTTCCCCTCCGAGTTCGCACCCCCCGGAGCCGTCGCCACCCACCTTCCACGCGGTCGGGCCCTCGCTCCGCTATTGAAACAGTGAGAGCACGCAGCACACAGCTCTACTGCTGAGTTGCCGTGGCCTTCCTTCTTCTCTGCCTGTGTCCCGCCCTCGTGTGACGTAACGTCGTCGAGGGCGGGACACAGGCAGAGAAGAAGGAAGGCCAACGGCAGCTCAGCAGAGCTGTGTGCTGCGTGCCCTCGCTGTTTCAATAGTGGAGCGAGGGCCCGACCGGGTGGAAGGTGGGTGGCGGCGGCGACTCCGGGTGGGGGAGCGTTAGAGACGGCGGTGTCCCTCGCAAATGCGCAGTAGAGACCCTCTCTGTTCCACCCCGTCATCACGTATTGACGCGGGGGCGGGGCAGAGAGGGTCTCTACTGTGCATTTGCGAGTGAGTACGACACTCGCCATTTATTATATTGATGCTTAGCTGGAAATATTTACCTCATGGATTTTTTAGGCACCATATATAGAATCTGGCCCTTAATGCCATGTAGTAAAAAGGCCCTTATATGGTCTATTGTCGGCAGTACAGGTAAGGATTCTTCACCTAGTAAAACCTTGGTTTCCTTATGAGAGAAAAGCAAGTGAAAGCGGAACTAAGAACCTGCACTAGTTACCCTGATCTACACTTTCATAAACGAAAAAAAAAAGGCTCCTATCTGTCTCTCCCTCATCACAGGATTACAAAACCACTATGATATGAAACAGAGTTCGATACAACACAGTCTAGCACAGTGGTGAAAAGTCACCTTTTATTCAAATGAGCCCAACATGGCCACGTTTTGGCTTCTGCCTCCCTCAGGACAAACAATTATCCTGTCGCCTTAATTCATCTTCAAGCAGTAAAATTCTGGAATTCTGATTCCAGCATATTACCAATAGATCTCTCAACGTATTTTAAAACAAGTAGACTGAGGAAAATGCTTACTTGAGGGGCTGAATAGTATCAGCCTCATTGAATACAGGAAGTATCCGCTCTGCGAAATACCTCATGACTGCCTCTAGATGTTGAGGAAGCCATTTTGAGGCTTGAGAGTTGGCATGGCTAGAGGCAACTGGGGATCACTCTTGCCCAAAAGAACACTAGACCCCCCAGGAATTATAAAGGTAGTAGGCTCAGAGGAGCCTATAGGGTGTGAAGGGCATTAGTGTGTGGGGGGGGGGGGGGGTCTGGAGGGTATTGCTGTTCTGGGAGGGGAGATCTGGGAGCAGATGCTATGCTTGGGGGTGGGGGAGTATGGTCCAGGAGCAGATACTGTGCTTGTCTCTGTGTGTGGGGGGGGGAGGGGGTCCAGGAATAGAGTCATCTTTTGGCCAGGGGTGGAGGGAGGAGAGTACAGACCCTAACTGTAGCCACAACCTGGAAGCTATTTGAGTGCTGGGCAATATTCGGAGCTTGCAAAGCTAGGACGGCCTTTTGAGTGGTCCAATTGGGTTGCATAGCTAAGCAGGCACCGGTACTGAATAGGGTCGGCTCTTGCCCGACTCCACCCCGGAACTCCTCTCCGCTGTCTGGCTTCACTTTCAGCAGCTAGAGCCGATAGTCAATGGCACTGCCCTGGTGGTCATCCCACTGAGCACGATTTAACTGTAGGGAACCTCTCTCCTCTCCACTTAAATCGCTTTGAATATTGCCTCCACTGTTTATCTCAGAAAAGGCTCCGCATTATAAGTACCCATCAGTAATGGTCTGGTTAGGCCATAAAAATAGGAGTGCTAGTGATCTGCCAGTGCTACGTTGTTCGTTCAATATGAATTAATTTATACAAAACCAGCAGCCATTCTAATAGCAGCAGACTACCATGCAAATCTATCAACATGCTTAAGGCGAGCCGGTTCAGCATAATGCACTCTTGAAAGGGTTAAATACTGCCAATCTCACTGAAATGAAGAATCTGCTTTAAAAATATCCATAAAAGTTAAACATACGCACGCCTAGGGTATTATGTAACCCACATTGAGCCTGCAAACAGGTGGGAAAATGTGGGATACAAATGTAACAAATAAATAAAATAAATAAATAAGGAGGATCTGGGAGCATTTGGACATAAAGAATAATCTAGACATTTTGCTACATTACCACTTCTTGATTTAACCACAGGCTACATCGTATTGCCAACCAGTTTCATGTCTTAAGGAGTGGAGGAGTGGCCTAGTGGTTAGGGTGGTGGACTTTGGTCCTGAGGAACTGAGTTTGATTCCCGGCACAGGCAGCTCCTTGTGACTCTGGGCAAGTCACTTAACCCTCCATTGCCCCATGTAAGCCGCATTGAGCCTGCCATGAGTGGGAAAGCGCAGGGTACAAATGTAACAAAAATAAAATAGATACTATTGGAGATTCTACATGGAATGTTGCTACTATTGGAGATTCTACATGGAATGTTGCTATTCCACTAGCAACATTCCATGTAGAAAGCTGCGCAGGCTTCTGTTTCTGTGAGTCTGACGTCCTGCACATACGTGCAGGACGTCAGACTCACAGAAGCAGAAGCCTGCGCAGCCATATTGGTGATCTGCAAGGGCCGACTTCTACATGGAATGTTGCTAGTGGAATAGGAACATTCCATGTAGAATCTCAAATAGTAGCAACAGTGGAGGAGTAGCCTAGTGGTTAGGGTGGTGGACTTTGGTCCTGAGGAACTGAGTTTGATTTCCGGCACAGGCAGCTCCTTGTGACTCTGGGCAAGTCACTTAACCCTCCATTGCGTGCCGCATTGAGCCTGCCATGAGTGGGAAAGCGCGGGGTACAAATGTAACAAAAAAAAGGGGACACGGTTTTACTCCCAGTACTAGCTAGGTCTGTCCCTTGTGACACGGCGCTTGTTGGCAGCCTTACAGGAAATTCACTCAGGGAAAATCTTATAATGACCTGAAGGGAGATTGCAAAGAGTCTTCTTTGCCTAATGCATTATTAATTGGATCCATCAAAGGGCAAAACCTTGGCTGCTGAATAGCATTTTTGCATTTTTTTTTTCTTTTCTCAGAATCTGTAAAGCACGAGCACGGTATACCTCGCAACTCTCAAGCACTGGGCACGAGGAGCCTCTTGGGAGCCCCTTGTTACACTATTGAGTTGCCCAGAAGTGGCGAGAGCCTCTTGAAAGAAATTAGTAGCACGCGGCTAGAAATACCTCCCCCCATCCTAGTGCACATCTGTCCCAGCGGTCCTCTCTGCCTGCTTGCTCTTTTTGTGACCTTTAAAAACACTTTTTTTGATAGCAGTGACTGATTTTCTTCACTGCACACTTTCAGCTCCAAACTAAGACTGCATTAGTATATTAAAACAACAACAACAAAAAAGCCAGACAGCTTTCTCCCTCCTCTCTTGAGTCATTCCTGCAAATACTTTGTTTCTGGCAGACACAGTACCAGCAGCTTCCTCTGGAAAGGGCTCAGTACTACGGGGAGCAGAAGGGGAAGTGCAACTGTGAAAAAGATGAGAGACAAAGCAGCACGGAATAGACCAAAATGATAAAGGATGTGATAGACAGCAGCATGCTGAAAGGAACTGGGGACCAGATAGCATGGAGCAAACTGTGTCTTGTTTGTTTGTCATAATGTCCTTTCGGAAATTCATTTTTAAATTGACAGTTTAGTTAGGCAAAGTTCTGATGTATCAATTTAAACACTTCAAGCAATAGATTTAAGACAAGGTCAAAGACGCAGCCCTGATTTGAAGAGATAAAAGACCTTAGGTTCTCTGGGGTCCTAAAGGGGAGAATTATTCCATAGGGAGGAAAGGTCATCCTTTTGAATTTCCTCAGTCTCCTATTATTTTAATGTGTGTGAGGAGACTTTGTTTTCTGCATCGTTGTATGGGGGGGGGGGGGGGGGGAGAGATGCACATTCCAGAGAAATGCATTAGGATTGTGAAATTAGTCATAATTTTATACTGGCAGGGATCAAAGCCTGCTGTGTTTCTAGGTTTTTGAAGATAAGCGATTGGATATGCCAAATCTAAATTTGAGTGAAGAATTTTTGCTGTGAAATCAGTAAACCCAGTCTTACAGAGATGCAGGAAGAAGTGGACCTGAATTTCAGCACCATGGAGAGGGTAAATGCCTTCTGCTTAAACCGGAGGGCTGGTGTAGAAATGGAGCAGTATCCAGGAATTTTGGCTCGCTGTAACATGGAGGGACATAATTGAACAGCGCCAGCCATCTCCAGGGCTGGCTCCGTAAATGGGAGGAGCCAACTGTATTTTCAAAAAAGACGGCGAGCCATCTTTTTTTTCAATAATACGGTTGGGGGTGCCCAAATCTCAACACTTAGGCCAACATTAAAGATGGTTGACCTAAATGCTGAGATCGCCGGATTTAGAGATAGGCGCCCTCGGTTTTCGCTGATAATGGAAACCGATGGCGCCCATCTGAAAAACGAACATATCCAAGGCATTTGGTCGTGGGAGGGGACAGGATTCGTAGTGCACTGGTCCCCCTCACATGCCAGGGCACCAATTGGGCACCCTAGGGGGCACTATAGTGGACTTCGCAAATTGGTCCAGGTGCATAGCTCCCTTACCTTGGGTGCCTGAGCCCCCCAACCCCCCACCAAAACCCACTCCCCACAACTATACACCACTACCATAGTCCTAAGGGATGAAGGGGGCACCTACATGTGGGTACAGTGGGTTTCAGGTGGGTTTTGAAGGGCTCCCATTTTCCACCACGTGTAACAGGTAGGGGGGGGCCTGGGTCCGCCTGCCTGAAGTCCACTGCATGCACCCAAACTGCTCCATGGACCTGTATACTGCTGTGATGGACCGACTGCTGTGATGGACCGGAGTATGACATTTGAAGCTGGCAAAAAAAGTTTTTAAAGTTGTTTTTTGAGAGTGGGAGCAGTTTAGTGACCACTGGGGGAGTCAAGGGAGGTGATCCTGATTCCCCCGGTGGTCATCTGGTCAGTTTGGCACTTTTTTTTGGGACTTGGACCTGAAAAAAAGGGACCAAAGTGAAGCCGGCGAAATGCTCGTCAAGGCCTGCTTCCTTTTTTCCATTATCGGGCGAAGACGCGGGCATCTCAAAGCACGCCCCCTTGAAGTTTGGTCAGCTCCGCAACGGAAAGCAGTTGGCGCTGGCCAAAATCTGTTTTCGATTATACCGATTTGGCCGGCTTTAGGAGATGGCCAGCCATCTCCCGATTGTGTCAGAAGATGGCCGGCGATCACTTCGAAAATAAGCTGGATAGGGAAATATAATGTGTCCCACTTTTTAGACAGGCTTAGTTGAAACCTCATGGATGCTACAGCGCATTTGATGTCACCACCTCGTATGAAAGCTGCCTTGCCATTGGCTGGGAAGGTGACTTTGTGCCTTGAAGGGTCATCATGCATGATCACATGATTCTGTCTGACGAATCACAATGGTTGCCCCTAGTTGCTTTTCAGTACAATTGAAATCGTAGGCTTCACTTATCAGTTAAGGAAACATTTAGGTTTTGATTTTAGAAGAGGAGGTCAATGTAAGAATTCCAAGACTATTTTAAACTCTTTTATAAAGAAACAAAGGCATCTATGGAACAGCTCCGAGACCCAACTGCATAGGCACTAGATTGAGATGCACAAATTTACACCTGCTCAAAAGAAGAGAACATTATTATTTTTAAATGTTTACCCCTCCTACATCCTAGGCAGTTTCCAATATATACTACACAATAAAAACAAAGACAATTTACCTCACATAAAGACTATGTACCATATGAGGACAATCTTATAAAAGGCACTACAAGTTAAAGGGTTAGTGAGCAAATCAGGGGAGGTGGAATAGAGAAATGGGTAAGAGGTCCTGGGAGGGGTTTTTCTCTTTGCTGACAGGAGAAGAGTGCTATGGGAATCCACATAATTTAAAAATGTTCTATTTTCATTACTTTCTAACAGTTTTGATTATTTATTTGGATTTATAGTGACACAGATGTACTAGGTATTTCTGTGTCCCCAGAAGGCTTATAATCTAAATTTTGTACCTGAGGACAATGGAGGGTTAAATGACTTGCCCAAGGTCAAAAAGCACCGCAGCAGGATTTAAACCAGGTTTTGCTGGTCCTCGGCCTGGTGCTTTAACCATTAGGCTACCCCTCCACTCCTGTTCCTGTTTCATTAGAAAGAAAAGAAAGCAAGCCACAGGCAAAATGAAAATACCATAACAAAACGAAACTTCTGCATGTTTGTACCTGTTCTTCTGTGCAGGCAGCTGAGAAGGGCAATGATGAGCCCATGTGAAAATTTCATCCACATGCACATCTCTCCTCTCATATCTTTGTCTCGGGAAACAGCCCTTAGAAGTTCAGCTACTAGTACACAGAGGTGAGTAATGTTCAGTCAAGTGCTTTTTACGCAGGTCAATGGCTTTGAAAATTGTCTTCACTGAGATTAAAATAATTCTGAGGCAATATGAGCAGGCCTTTGAAAATAATATTTTGGGGCAGATATTCAGTGTTTTGTTGACCTCTACTGGCTTTATAAGCTGCAAATTCAATGCCCGGCCATATCTGGGCTGTGGCGTTGAATTTCCAGGTTTACAGTGCTGGCAAAACCACAGCCAGTTAAGGACCCCTTTTTCAAAGCTGCAGGGAAAGGGGCCCTGCTGTAGCGTTGGCGTGTGGATTTGCCGTGCACCGAGACCTCCTTTTACCGCAGCAGTTAAAAGGTTTAAAAAACATGAAATGGCCATGGGGTAAGTTAAACACTTGCCACATGGCTATTTTCTGGGGTACCCCTTACCGCTACGTATTTAGGAGGCAGTCAGGGCTCCCACACTATCCTGGAAGTAGCCAGGCAGCACAAGGTGCTGCTCAATTACCGCTGGGTGAGCCCTTGGCACTAAAAATTGAAAAAAAAATTTATGTGTTGGGACTGGTGCACAGTGGGCTTGGTAGTGCCAAATTGGCACATGGCAAGCCCACAGTAGGCTTGCTGTGCCTTTGCAAAAGGGCCCCGATGAGCACTTAGGGGCCCCTTTTACTAAGGCCTGCGCTGGTGTAGGCGTGTATTGTGGATGCGCACAGGTCCATTTTCAGCGCACCTGGAAAAAAGGCATTTTTAAAAATGTGGCCAAAAACGGACATGCGGCAAAATTAAAACAAGCACGCATCCATTTTTGGCCTGAGACCTTACCACCACCCATTGATTTGGCGTTAAGGTCTCACGCGCTAACCGGGTGGTAAGCATCAGCACGCGTACACTTCTGATTACCGCCGGGTAAGCACCACATGGTAGAAAATAGAAAATATTTTCTACTGCACATTTTGGACGTGCATCAGAAATGGAATTACTGCCCAGGGCGGTAGTTCCAGTTTGACGTGTGTTGGACGCACCTATGCGGCTTAGTAAAAGTACCCCTTAACCTGCTATGGGTTACCACATAAAGATAACGCTGACTTTTGTTGTCCTATTTATGCAGTTATCTTGGCTGGTTAAGGGCTGAATACTGACACTAAATCAGCCAAGTGCTGACTGTGCCCCTGGAAAGCCCCCAAAATACATAAGTACATAAGTATTGCCATACTTGGACAGACCAAAGATCCATCAAGCCCAGCATCCTGCCTCCAACAGTGGCCAATCCAGGTCACAAGTACCTGGCAGAAAAACAAAGAATAGCAACATTCTATGTAGAACTCCAAAGAGTAGCAAGATTCTAGAATTCTAAACAAGATTCCATGCAGAATTTCAAAGTGTAGCAACATTCCATGTAGACCCCCAAAGAGTAGCAAGATTCTAGAATTCTAAAGAACAACAAGATTCCATGCAGAATTCAAAGTGTAGCAACATTCCATGTAGACCCCCCAAAGAGTAGCAAGATTCTAGAATTCTAAAGAACAACAAGATTCCATGCAGAATTTCAAAATGTAGCAACATTCCATGTAGAACCCCAAACAGAAGCAAGATTCTAGAATTCTAAAGAACAACAAGATTCCATGCAGAATTTCAAAGTGTAGCAACATTCCATGTAAAACCCCAAACAGAAGCAAGATTCTAGAATTATAAAGAACAACAAGATTCCATGCAGAATTTCAAAGTGTAGCAACATTCCATGTAAAACCCCAAAGAGTAGCAAGATTGTAGAATTCTAAAGAATAACAAGATTCCATGCAGAATTTCAAAGTGTAGCAACATTCCATGTAGAACCCCAAACAGAAGCAAGATTCTAGAATTATAAAGAACAACAAGATTCCATGCAGAATTTCAAAGTGTTGCAACATTCCATGTAAAACCCCAAAGAGCAGCAAGATTGTAGAATTCTAAAGAACAACAAGATTCCATGCAGAATTTCAAAATGTGCAACATTCCATGTAGAAACCCCAAACAGAAGCAAGATTCTAGAATTCTAAGAATAACAAGATTCCATGCAGAATTTCAAAGTGTAGCAACATTCCATGTAGAACCCCAAACAGAAGCAAGATTCTAGAATTCTAAAGAATAACAATATTCCATGCAGAATTTCAAAATGTGCAACATTCCATGTAGAACCCCAAAGAGTAGCAAGATTCCATTCACAATCCCAAGTACATAAGTATTGCCATACTGGGGCAGACCAAAGGTCCATCGAGCCCAGCATCCTGTTTCCAACAGTGGGCCAATCCAGGTCACAAATACCTGGCAAGATCCAATGAAGTACGAAACATTTTATGCTGCTTGTCCCACAAATAGTGGCTTTTTCCCAAGTCCAGTTAATAATGGTCTAGTTTCACATTCAGCGCTAACCGGTTATTTCACTAATCAGTTAAGTGTCAGTGAATATGATCAGTTAGTCCTGAACAAGTGATTTCACCAGCCAGGAGCTGCTTCTGACTGGTTAAATTGCTTTCAACAAGAACTTCTCTCTGTTTTAATAGGAATAAAACAGGTCTGAAAAGTCAACCGCAAATCTACATACAATGTGCGTTCGGCAAAAGAAGAGCAGTGGTTAATGCTAATTTGCAGCAGGGAGGATGGTGTGAATAAAATTAAGTTGACTCACGGAGGAAATATATAAATTAAACTCATTAATAAGAGCATAAAGACCTCTTTAATGCTTCGGATGTCCCTAGTTCATTTTAAAGAAAGAGTTAATTAAAACCTGTTCTCCCAACAAAGCAAACCAATTAGAGATAATGAATTGATGTCTGTTAATGAGATTAAGAGATTTCCATGGTATCATAAGGGGAGGAAGTGAGGACGATGATGAGGCAGGGCAAAGCAGTAATTCAACCTGAATCACACAAGATTCACTTAGAAATAAAATGTTTAGTCTTAAATCCACACAGTTGCAAATGTTTTCACTCTTTAGGGCCTATTGTTAAAAACATTTCTGACGTGTTTGGCAAGGCATGGTCTACTCCCACGGAGATGCTCACTTCTCTTAAATTTCTCAGATCAGAGTAATAAGTTATAAAAACCAGAGTCAAATTAGCTTTTTTTGAATTTCTTCAGCAAACGTGTAATCATCCAGATCAATGAATGATCATTGCAGCTCTTGGTTTGTATAGATGTCAGAGTAAGTGGGGATTGATGCTTTCTTCAATTAGGGGGTCCTTTTTACAAAGGCACATTAGTGTTTTTAACCTGCGCTAAACGCTAGAGACACCCATATATTCCTACGGGCGTTTCTAGTTTTTAGCGTGTGCTAAAAATGACCTCTAGAGTTCCCAAATATTCCCAGGTGCACAAACCGTATGCCAGAGAATTGTATGTTGGGGCCTGACTGAGTGACAGAGGATGGGGATGGAACCCTTTTTCTCTAGCTCGTTTATTGCTCTAGCAACTGAAGGTGGCAGGTGGCTGGGTTGACATGGAGCAAAGGTTTTTCATTGTGTACGAAAATGCGAGCACTATTTGCAACACAAAAATTAAAAGCAGAGAGGTGTTTCTTTCAGTGATTAAATTAGACCCAGGTATTTAGCACTGGTTATTCAGGTACTCAGTGGCCTGCCAGAAGTTCCCTGGGTACAGCTGATATTCAGAGACAGTATCCATGCTAAACCAATTAGATAATTAGCCACTATCAATAATTGGTGATAATTGGCAGTCATTCGGATTTACACATGGATCTACCATGCACCCTAGTCTATAAAATGCACACCTAAATTGTATAGTGTGCAATTGAAAAGTGGGCGTAGCCACGGGAGGGGCATGGGTGGGTTAGGGGCATTACCAGAAGTTAGGCACGATGTTATAGAATAGGATCATTTATGCACCCAACTGCCGTTAGTAGAGTGTCAGATTTAGACCAGGTTTCAGCAGGCATTAAGTGCAGCAGCCAAAGTTAGGCGCAAGATCTGCGCTAAGCTACTATTCTGTAAAGAGCACCTCATGCAATGTGCCCTTTGCAAAATAGAAAGTTTAGCTCGGATCATCCCGGCACCTAAGTTTGGCGGCAATTTATAGAATTCCTCCCATGTAGATAGCAGTGGCATAGCTACATGGGGCCAGGGGGGCCTGGGCCCCCATAGATTTGGCCCTGGACCCCCCTGCCAATGACCCTCTTGACCTCCCCTCCCGCCGCCAACCTGCCGTCGCCTGCCTTTGCTGGCGGGGGACCCCAACCCAAGTCCTCTTCTTCTCGCAAAAAGCTTTCTTCTGTTTCTGACATCCTGCACGTACAACGTGCAGGACGTCAGACTCACAGAATGAAGCCTTGCAGATCTGCAAGGCTTTGTTCTGCAAGTCTGACTTCCTGCATGTACAATGTGCAGGATGTCAGAAACAGAAGGAAGCCTTTTGCGAGAAGAAGAGGACCGCGGCTGGCGGGGGTTGGGGTCCCCTGCCAGCAAAGGTAGGCGACAGTGGGGTTGGCAGCAGGAGGGGGGGTCGAGAGGGTCATCGTTAGGGGGGGCAAAGTTGGTGGTGGCGGTGGTGGCAGCAAGGTCGGCAGTGGCAGGGGGGGTGGGGGTTGGCGGCGCCGGGGGGGGGGGGCTAAAATGTGCCCCCTCACCTTGGGCTCTGGACCTCCCTCCCACCGAAGTCTGGCTACGCCCCTGGTGGATAGATACCCAGTTCATTTAGGATGGTCTTGTTGCTGCCCCTAGGTTAATGGGAATCTCTCCTGAATTTCAGCAGCGCCTGAATAATTCCCAGCTCTGCTCCAACTCTGTCCCCGGACCACACCAACACTAACAGGATTGTGCCTTGGCGATCAGTCCAAATATTCAGTGGCGTTCTCTGGGTATGTGCCAGTTAATGTCTGAGTTTGGCTTGGTTGGCACAATTTCAGCGGGCAGGAGCTCTGAATGCCAACTCTGAAAAGCCTGTACTTGTGAATTGCCATCCCCCATGGTTCTATTTTAAAATCTCATTGACGGGTCCCTAAAATTCATTTCTAAGGAAAGCATAATCTTGCGAGAACACATTTTTATAATCTTTCAGATGAAACACACAGGTTTTCTTTTCCTTTTTTTACTTTTGTAATGTGTATATCAACAGTTTATCTGCTGGGGGAAAAAGCCATCCTTCTCTGCCATTGACTGACACCTACAGCAAATAAATGTGACAATGAAATATAGTGTTGGAATTACTTTGGATGCTCCATCAAGCAAGCGGTTTAGAGCAGGTGAAGTTATAAAATGCTCTATGGAGAAAAAATACTTTCTGTATGACATCCAGTAAGGCTGCGACGCGGCTCTAGTTGCAGCCAGATTGGGAACACTATAATACAAGCCAACGTAATTTTTTTCAGTGCTTCCTGCTAACTTCTTTCTGGTTAATGATTGCCATAATCCTGAAGAACTGGATTTCACAGACAATGCAACTTTGGAATTTCAATCTTTCTTGATTTGTGTTAGAAGCCCATTGGCACTTGAAGGGGGTTAATTCTATTCCACACTTTACAAAAAGGAGACAAAGTACATTAGGGAACATCAATCCTTTGGACCAGCCTGTGCGTCTCAGGGATATCAGTTCTCTGAAGAGGTTGTTACAAATTGCCTAGAAGGTCCAGGTGCCCCATTGCGACTCCCGCATTGACCAAGGTGATGCACATTGGAAAGAATAATCTGAATCATAGTTACCCGATGCTAGGGTCTACACCTTGGGGGGTCAGCATTCAAGAAAAAGATCTGGGTGTCATTGTAGATAATACGCTGAAATCTTCTGCTCAGTGTGCGGTGGCAGCCAAAAAAGCAAACAGGATGCTAGGAATTATTAGAAAAGGGATGGTGAATAAGATTGAAAATACTGTAATGCCTTGTATTGCTCCATGGTGCGTCCGCACCTTGAGTATTGTGTTCAGTTCTGGTCGCCATATCTCAACAAAGATATAGCGGAATTAGAAAAGGTTCAAAGAAGAGCAACTAAAATGATAAAGGGGATGGAACTCCTCTCGTATGAGGAAAGGCTAAAGAGGTTAGGGCTCTTCAGCTTGGAAAAGAGACGGCTGAGGGGAGATATGATCAAGGTCTACAAAATCCTGAGTGGTGTAGAATGAGTAGAAGTAAATCGATTTGTTACTTGTTCCAAAAGTACAAAGACTAGGAGACACTTGAAGTTACATGGAAATACTTTTAAAACAAATAGGAGGATAAATGTTTTCAACTCAACGAATAGTTACGCTCTGGAACTCTTGGCCGTAGGATGTGGTAACAGCGGTTAGCGTATCTGGGTTTAAAAAAGGTTTGGACAAATTCCTGGAGGAAAAGTCCATAGTCTGCTATTGAGACAGACATGGGAAGCAACTGCTTGCCCTGGGATTTGTAGTATGGAATGTTGCTACTCTGAGATTCTGCATGGAATCTTGTCACTCTTTAGGATTCCAGAATCTTGCTATTTTTTGGGTCCTACGTGGAATGTTGCCACAATTTGGGTTTCTGCCAGGTACTTGTGACCTGGCTTGGCCACTGTTTGGAAAACAGGATACTGGGCTAAATGGTCCACTGGTCTGACCCAGTATGACTACTCTTATGTTCTTATGGAAATAATGGGTCTGATGATGATAGGTCTCTCTGGTTTAGGAAGTTAACAGGCACAATTAAGCACAGAGAAGGAAATCAAAGAGCATTGCACTAGGGTGAAGGTCTTACTTTGTTTGAAGAGCTTGTCAGTTTGGAGTCTAAGTGTCGTACAAAGCCATAGCTGCAAAATTCATAACTCATTCATGGACTGGTGCCTGATGTTGGCCAAGGAGTTGGGGACCATGTGCTGTGTGCAGAGCTCTACAGTTAAGGTTAGTGTTGATGTTTATGCAACAAAGCTGCAAATGTCTTCTTCCGTGAAGCTTTTGTTAAATGCCGAACTTGGGAGAATCAAAAACTCATGCTGTTTATAGTGAATTTTGTTGGTATGTATAGAAATGCTTGACGTTCTACGCTTGAGTTTCCTGAATGCATAATTAGGATAAGTGTGAATGCAAATGACAGCCCAGACTGAAGGCACCAGGCTGCAGAAATGCAAACCATCTGTGGACAGCACTACAGGATAAACTTTGGTGAAGTTCTCTGGTGACACGGGTGCTAATTTGAAGCTCGTTACCCTGTCTGTCTCAGCCAACAATATCATTAAAAGAAGTGGATGTGTTCAGGCATAGTAGAAGCTTCTGTACCGGGCAGGTCACTATCTAGTAAGCTTTTCCTTTCCTTTCCAACCCTGGTTTATTAGAATGATTTTTATTTATTTATTTATTTGTAGCATTTGTATCGCACATTTTCCCACCGATTTGCAGGCTCAATGTGGCTTACATTTGCCGTAATGGCGGTTGTCATTTCCTGGTAATAGAATTACAAAAGGCATTGCATTAGGTGCATACGTACTTGGTAATGAAGAATACGTTATGGTATTGCATATTATTTCACGAGTGAAAGATTGGATTGTAGTATACATTAGTTCATCGACTATAGAGAGACCATAATCGACATAAGGAATTAAGTGGTAGTGCTTGATCATTATTAACAATGAAGTCTGAGTAAGGAAACTTCTGTAGGATCTGAAATTCCCATTGGCATCTGGAGGTGTAGACGTGTAGGCTTTTCCTTTTCTTACCAGCTAACTACTGGTGTTGAATTCCAAAACGATACACATTTTGACATTATTATGAAGAAGCTGCAACTTGATATTACTTCCACAATTCGAAAATCCTGACCTGAAGCTTCATTTTCTCTGTATCACTGCTTACGGTTCCCAAATCAATAACTGGGAGAAAATGCCAAGAGCAGTGACAGATTTTTCTCACAACTGAGAGCATTCTTTGGTCGGAAGCACAGAAATGAGGTTTAGCAGAGTTAGGCTGCTCATAACTACTGGCCCTTTTAAAGGCGAGAGAGAGAGAGAGAGAGAGAGAGAGAGAGAGAGAGAGAGAGATGCTCAGCTGATTGGTCTGCTAATTCTGTGCGTGAAGGTTCAGGTCCTGATGGTTATCCACTATTTGCTGCATGTCTTAGGAGGTGGACACCTTAGTTCTATCTTCTGGCAGCTTAGACACCCAGTACGCATTAAAATAAATGCCAGAGTATGGGGCATAGAAGCATAGCCTCAAATTAGGATGGGGAGGAGGAACGTGTTTGAAAAGGTTGTTATAGTAACAGATGCAACATTGAAGCTCCTGAAAAATCTACTCTTTCTGAAACTTGCCACTCTTCTTCCTGCCATGTTAATCTTCAGGATTTACATAGTAATTAATGTCAAGAGGCAATATACAATTTAAGCAATCAAACTTTTCCTTTCCAAAGTCAGTCAGCCCACTGCAGACTGTAATTTATAATTCAAAGAAAATCTCTTTCTTCTGCTTTAACCATTTCTGTCCCTTCTCTGGAGTAATAGGCATCGTATGGCCTTAGTACATAAAGTACATAAGCACTGTCACGCTGGGAAAAGACCAAAGGTCCATCAAGCCCAGCACTCTGTCTCCGACAGCGGCCAATCCAAGCCCCAAGAACCTGGCAAAACCCCCAAATTTAATAACGATCAATGGACGTTTCCTTCAGGAATCTGTCCAGACCCCCTTTGAACTCAGCAAGGCCAGCTGCCGTCACTACCTTCTCCGGCAATGAGTTCCAGAGTCTAACCACGCGCTGAGTAAAGAAAAACTTTCTCCGATTTGTTTTAAACCTACCACATTCTAATTTCATCTTGTGTCCCCTGGTTCTATTATTGTTAGAAAGCGTAAACAAACGCTTCACATCTGTCCGCTCTACCCCACTCATTATTTTGTAGGCCTTCTCTTAGTAGATGCAATAGAATTGGTCAGTTTTGCTTCTAAGGTAATCAGGAAGCTTCATAGCCTTGATGGCTGGCCTCAGAAAATATTTATCATCTCCAAAACGCAGCCATATCAACTTCACTGCTGGTGCTGTTTTCACACATTTGGACCATTGAGCGTACAGATCAATTAATGCCCCTGTTATGCATTCAAATGTTTAGATTAACATCAGCATCTATAACATCAGCAAAATCAGTCCCTTCCACTCTGAGCACTCTACCAGAACCCTTATCCACACTCTTATCACCTTTCGCCTAGATTATTGCAACCTGCTTCTCACCGGCCTCCCTCTTAGCCATCTCTCCTCTTCAATCAGTCCAAAACTCTGCTGCACGACTCATTTTCCGCCAGAGTCGCTATGCTCACATTAGCCCTCTCCTCAAGTCACTTCACTGGCTCCCTATCTGTTTCCACATTCAATTCAAACTTCTCTTACTGACCTATAAGTGCATTCCCTCTACCGCTCCCCAGTACCTCTCCACTCTTCTCTCCTTACGCCCCCCCCCCCCTCGGGTACTCTGTTCTGTGGATAAATCTCTCGTCTGTCCCCTTCTCCTCTACTACTAATTCCAGACTCCGTTCCTTTTATCTCGCTGCACCTCACGCCTGGAATAGACTTCCTGAGCCTGTATGTCTAGACCCGTCTTTGGCCGTTTTCAAATCCAGGCTAAGCCCACCTCTTTAACGCTGCTTTTGACTCCTAACCACTACTCACTTGCCCTGTACCCTTTTATTCCCACCTCTTTAATTCCCTTACCTCTTAGTTGTTCTGTCTGTTTGCCTGTCCTATTTAGATTGTGAGCTCTTTGAGCAGGGACTGTCTTTTCATGTACGGTGTACAGCGCTGCGTATGACTTGTAGCGCTATAGAAGTGATAAGTAGTAGTAGTAGTAGTAGTAGATTAAGTGATATTCTGTAAACACCAGTTTAGCTTATATAGCATGTATTTGCAAAGGGGGCACACATAGGGGGAGGAGCTTGGGCAGAGCATGAGTCAGGCTTGATCTGAGTAACATAGAAAGTCTTGCGATACAGCCGCGTGCAGATATCTGAAGACAAGGCTTCTACCATTAGCATAATACCGTACTATGCAAAGCGCTGAAGGTATACAAATTTTATGCATGGAAAACTTGCAGGTATTGGGAAGGAGTATGATGGACACAAGTAGAAAGTGTCGTGGTAAGCGTGGCTTTTGTGTGCATATTCAATCAAAATTGAAAGCATCAGCGTGCAACTGAGCCTGTTCTTCTGCACCTAATTAAGTGAGCCTACCAAATATTGCTCACACATATCATTTTTGCAAGGCTCATATTTAACCAAAGATGAACAAAACACTAAGTTTCGTTCAGACGTGCATGCGTCTGTAACCTCCAGTCTGCCCTTGAACCTTGCAGGGACTTCCTTCTGGTTGCAAATGAAGACAAAAATCTCAAGAACTAGCATGAAATCCTTTCTGTGGACCCTTGTATGGTGCCCCAGACCTATTGGTAACTACACATCAGAAGCCCCTGTTTACCTCTCTTCTTTGCTGTGGAATACTCAATAGGCTCATTAGCATTCAATTTAATGCAATTGCGGCCATGCATGCTGCGTGAGATCACACCCATGCTCAATCCTTCTGCATTGCTTGGTGTGTACAACCCACATTCAACCCCCAGTAAGAGTTCAATTAGACCTATGGTAGCTTTCTGCATCAGCTCTAGAATACTGTAAGTTATGTAGGTATCTGTAGCACATAGGGGGTTAACAACTTTAGGCCTGGCATAAGCACTCATGCATAAGCAAGCTAACCAATGGCATAGCCACATAGGGCTTTGGGGGCCTGGGCCATCCCACCACTTTTGGGTCTGGTCACCTCCATGATTGGAGTACCTTCTGAATGGCTGGCAGGGATGCCCGATCCCTGCCAGCCAATGAGATGCACTGCCCAAACTACCCCAGTGCTGCTTCAGTAGTGAAGTCATTGACGGTCTCCTTTCCAGCCACCAATGTCGGCATTCCTCCCGTGTGCTCAATTCATGTGCAAATTGAACACGCACATGGAGTGCTGGCATAAGTGGCTGGAAAGGAGGTCACCAATTTCTTCACTGCTGAGACAGCATTGGGGCAGTTTAGGCAGCGGATCTCATCGGCATGCAAGGACTGGACACTCCACCAGCAAAGATAAAATTATTAATGCTGCAGCAACAGCAGTGGCAGGGGGGAGCAGAGAGGAAATCTATTGCCCCCCCCCATCACCCCTGTTTACAGTAGTATTCTATAAAGTAATGTAGATGCTTACTTTCCTTTGCAGCATAGGCTCCCACAATGCACCCTCTGGGTGTCTAATTGTAGGTGCCCAATTGTAAAATTGCCCTTTTTGGTGACCTTATGGAGACAGGTTCTTGAGGATTGCCCACTGATGGTCCTGGATGGTTTTGATGTAAGTGGATAAACGAACTCTGTCACCTCCAGCTGTTTGAAAATACTCAAAACCATATCTTACCAGCAAATTCCACTAGAATCCTGCTGGCCGATATTGAAAACTATTTTTATTTTTTTAAAATGTATTTATTGGGATTTATTAACCGTCTTTATAAACAGATTCATCCAAGTTGGTGTATGGCATATCCTGGCTGGTTAAACAGCATTTTAGTGCTGGTTATCTCTGCTGAATATTTGCGGTTAGTGGTTAGCTGCGAACCAGCTGTATCACGCAATATCCAGTTAGGGGTGGATATTCAGTGCCAAACTAGCTATGTTTAGTGGTTAAAATAGGCTGAGACATTTAAGTACTTATGTGGCATAAATGCACAGGAGGAGAGTCTCTTTCAATTGAAATGAGGGGGGAATAGGATGAAGGTAAAAGGTAACAGACTCAGAAGTAACCTCAGAAAGGGCGGTGAATTCATGGAATGGCCTCCCAGGTGGAAGTGGTGGAGACGAAAACAGTATCTGAATTCCAGAAATCTTGGGACAAGTAGATAGGATCTCTAATGGAGTGATAGGGAGAGTAGACGGCAGACTGGATAGGCCATATGGTTATTATCTGCCTACATTTTTCTATATTCAATGCCGACTGCTAAACATGGGCCAGCATTGAAAATTTGGTCTGAGCACCAGCGTTGGGCAGTTTCCTTGCAACCCAACACCCGCTGAATATCTGGGAGATGCTTCCTAACTTTTGTACTAGCAAAAACAGTTAACACACATAAAAATCCCTACTTTTAAGTGTTTCACAAATTTGGAAAAATGCTTATAATATGTCATGCGAGCAACAATTCATCACAGGAGCTGTCCAGATCCCTATGGTGCTGAACAGCAGCGAGATGTGTGTATTGGTCCTTCCTTCCTTCTCTCTCTCGTTTTCCTCATTAATTTCCAAGAATATATTAAACATCTTTAAAACTTGCTAACCTGAACAATTGTCTAGATTTCTACCTATGCATGGGGAAAAGAACTGACCAAATAAACGTTGGAAATATAGTCAAGATGTAAATTTAGAAACCGCCTGCTCTAACTTAAATGTTAATTATTTCCACTTTAACCAACTTCCTTTGGTGATATTTGGATTCTCTCTTATTTGTGGACTGCTGAAAATCAATGTTCATATAAATTCCTTTTGGAATTTAAAATTTGGAATAATTTACTTGAAAGTTGTTATTTAAAACATTGATGTATCATTCAAAGTGTGTTATCTTTCTTTAAAGCAAAATTAATAAAGAATTAAAATTAAAAAAAACTTGTTGAAGCTGAGCCTTAATCTCACTGATGATGTGAACATCTGAGCATGGCAAAAAAAGATCTAAAAAATAACCTAAAGAAAGGAGATATATATTTTTTTTAAAAAAACCCATCTGTGCTTGTGTGTATGTGTTCATGTGTCCAGAGTACAAATAAGCTTAACTCTTAATCGAAGCAAAAGTCCCAATAGAAGAAATACCTTGGGCGATGATAGGACTAAGAAAACCAGTGAATAAGGCAAAGCTGATTATTGCTGTCCACTGCCTTGGGTGAATTTCTCCAAAAAGCCAGCAAACAAATCCTAATAAAATAAATAAATAAATAAATAAATCACATAGCAAGCTACTTGATATTTTAAAGCATGGAGCTCAGAGAACTGGGGTTATTTTATTATTAACATAATTTCTGGGGGATTAGAGGAGGCGGCATTGACAAAAACTTGCCAAGCATTCTGATTTGTACCAAGAGGGAAATTGTTTTGCCAAAAAAGTACAATAATTATCACATAACTCTTTGTTACAGTGAAATTAGGAGACAAATTGGTGTTAACTGTAATGGGCTCTTCATGCTATTACAGGTAGGAGTATAATCTGAAGCAAATAATTAGAATTACAAAGAGGGAATAAAATCAGCCATGGCTGTTATTAAGTATGACATCTCTAATTTCAACTAACATGTACCAAGTGCTTGATAATGGAGAT
Organism: Microcaecilia unicolor; assembly: GCF_901765095.1. Lineage (NCBI taxonomy): Eukaryota > Metazoa > Chordata > Amphibia > Gymnophiona > Siphonopidae > Microcaecilia > Microcaecilia unicolor. Next base: position 71,526 of record NW_021963010.1, read on the forward strand.
GCTGGCTCAGACATCACATTCACTAGAGAAATCCAAGCAAAATCAGCCATGTGTATCAACATAAAAGGCATTCAGTTTTAGAAATGTACTAATACAATGTTCAATTCTCTTTTTCATTTCCTGGAACATCCTATCGTGCATAATAAGAAGTCCTTTGGACTCTCCATGTTTGAAAAGACAATGCTGTACCCCAAAGAGCCTCCATTTTGATGTGGTGGCAGTAAAGCACATCAGAGTATAAACCTAGAAATGGCAAACCCTCTATTCATAGGATTTAAGGCTGCTGACTTTGGTCTTGGTGAATTGCTAGGGCTGACCTTTTGGAATTCACATTCCCATTTCACTAGGCTACAGTGCCTTTAGGATGGAGGAAGTTATGTTCTTAAACGTAGGCAAATGAATGGCAGGCCTAGATTTAAGAGGATAACTTTCAGGATCCTAAATTTAGGTGAATTTCATTGAAAAACTTAAGGTGCTAAGTTTGACTAAAAACATGGGGCCATTTAGGGCACGATAAAGGATTTATGCTCCCAACTTTGAGAGTGCCATTCCTAAACTGGCCTCTTTGAAAATTTACAGGGCTGGGGGGGCCTAAATTTATACTCAAAATTTCACTGAACTCTTAAATTTAGGAGCATAAAAAGTGGGTGACAACAGGGGTGGATTTAGGGAAGAGAAAAGAAGTTAGAAGCAGTGCCGTAGCGAGGGCAGCTAACACCCGGGGCGGGTCGCCGCTGCGCTTCCCCCCGGGTGCAGCATGGTGCACCCTCCCCCCTCTGGAGCGCACACCCCCCCGGAGTATGTACTTACATCAGAAAGTGGCGAGGGACGGGCGGGAGGGCCAATCCGCCCCGACTGCACGTTGCTGGGAACTGCGTCGGCTCCGCTGGTTCCCTGCTCTCTCTGCCCCGGAACAGGAAGTAACCTGTTCTGGGGCAGAGGGAGCAGGGAACCAGCGGAGCCGACACCCCCCCAGCGGCGTGCACCCAGGGTGGACTGCCCCACCGCCCCCCCTTCCTACGCCAATGGTTAGGAGCTCGGCACTGATTTTCAGGACTAGGCTTATGAATTAGGGAAATGAATGTCAGGCCTAAATTTATTAGTAGAGAGAGCAACACTGCCCACCGCAGGCTGAAGTAGACCCTGATTATTCAGTGCTGGCTTGTAAGGGGTAATTCCAGAAGTGGGCACCTCCATTTAGGTGGCTCGATGCTGTGGGTGAGAGCCTAGTCTAGAACAGTATCTGGACTCCTGGGTTCCATTACAGTAATACTATCTAACCTGGCATCAGCACCCAACTTTGGACGCAAAGACTTACATCAACTGGAGTAAATCCTGGCATGCAATTTGGGTACACAGCCCCCAAATACTGTAACACTGCCTTTGCCCCTCCCATAGCCACACCCCCTTGGGTTGTGCACGAGAAGGTTTGGGTGTAAATCTTTCTAGCATCGCACATAGCAAGATCCACGTGCAAATTCAAATTAGAGCAGATTATTTTTTTTTGATTGTTAATGGCTCATTAAGGGGGCCTGCACTGGTGTCGGCATGGGTTATTGATGCGCGCCACAATGGGTAAAAGGTAGGCCTTTCTTTTTTTTGAGGAAATGGCCAGGCGGCAAGTGAAGCACTTGCCGCGTGGCCATCTTGTGGGGGAGTCCTTACCATCACCCATTGAGGTGGCGGTAAGAGACCCCTTGCTAACCCGGTGGTAACTGGGCAGTGTGTGACAATGCTCGATTACCGCCAGGTACACACTGGCGCTACAAAAATAAATATATTTTTGCAGCACCAGATGTGAAGGCATGCTGAGGGTGGGAACTACAGTAATACCTCAGTTTTCGTTGACTTCGGTTATTGTCGGTTTTGGTTTTCGTCGATTTTTTCGCAAAATATTTGTCTCGGATTTTGTTGGTTGCCTCGGATTTTGTCGGCGTGCCCACGTGACCTTGCTGCTAATTTTGCAAAAACAAAGGGCGACCCATGCATTCTCCTGCTCCATGTGGCATTGTTTTTGCCCAGGATGTGTGCATGACAGAGATTTTGAAGGGTTTGAGCCTTCCCCTGATGACCCTACAACTTTGCCTCGGTTTTCATCGGTTTCAGATTTCGCCGATTGTTTTCGGATGGATTATCGACGAAAACCGAGGTATCACTGTACTGCCAGGCTGATGTTGGTACTTCCTTTTTAGTGAGTGGTAAGCCCACATTTGTAAAAAGAGTCCTAACTAATTTATTTGCAAGCGGAACTCAGGATCACAATTTATAGAATCTGGTGGTCAGCACCTTCTAAATAGTGGTTAGTACTCCTGCATTAACTCTACCTGTGTAGAGTTACCATGTGCTAATGACAACATTAGCATACAACCTGTAATTAAATTTATATATATATAAAACAAAAGTGCTGTATTAAATCTGGATTAGCGTGTGTTAAAATCCTGAATTACTGCAAGTTAAGTCCAGATTCTAGCGCATTTTTGTAAAAGGTCCAATTAGATTCATAAATTGAGAACCTCATTTTAGAAAATTAGGCCTAGTATTTCAAGGCATGAGGAAAACATTGCTCATGACAGGTTCTGAAGAGAGGGACAAGGTTGGTGGTGGGAGGGAAGACAGGGTTGCTCCTTCCACAGAAAGAACGATGCAAGAGAAAACTGAAGGTCGGTGAAGTCTGAAGGGAACTGGTAAGAAAAAAAAAAAACAGTGCTATTTTCAGTACTCTGCATTGGGCCAAAGTCTGCAGGTACCTTTTTCCTGCACAGTTCGCTCACATTTTCAAAAGAAGAGACCAAGAAAGACCAAAAGAGAGAACATTTGTCAGCTCTGTTCCGGCTATACTTCTTCCCTGTCTTTGGGGCAGCCGAGAGTCTAGTAGAGATTCACTTTCATTAGAATGAAAAAGGAAATGTTAACAAAATGCCCTGTTTTGTTTCTTTTCTTTAAAGAAAAAAGGTACTGCGGGTTCAGTCCCAGGTCTTAAAACACATACTGCTAAAAATTAAAAAAAAAAATTCCCCCTGGATCCTTTCTGCTCCCACCCCTCTGGGGTGTCCCAGTATCTTACCTCAATCTGTTGGCTTGAAATGGGCAGGATGAATTGAAAATTGCTCTTACGTTTCCACTCTTGAAGGCCATTTTAAACAAACTGAAAATGAAGCAAAGAATGAACAAAACAAAAAGAGAAAACAACTTGCACATCCCTCCTGCTCTTTTGCCAGTGTTTCACTGGAAGACATCATTAAAGAGTAAGAACTGCCAGTCTTTAGTAATGAAGAGCCACAAAACCAATTATACCTTCAGCACGCAATGGAATGGGACCTGTATTGATTTTTCCGTTACTGGCACACGAGTTGGAGAGTACAGCTCCCTAGGACTTCAGGAGAGATGGATAATATTACCTGGTTAGCCACAGTGGCACTGTTAGACTTGCAAGCTTCTAGAAAAAAAGGAAATTAATTGCAGTAATAAAGAGTCCGAATGTATCCTGCTAGAATCCCGATAGTGATTGCAGCAGTTTGGACATTAAAAATGGGGTTTCCTAGAAAGCAAACATGTAAGTAATGCAACACACCTTCCATTAACCCCCCCCCCCCCCAAGTAACTTTCTACTCTGGACATAGTGAAATAAAAATGGACATCGAAGTCCTGACCTAGGCTTCCTGGAAGTGGTGTTGGAAGCAGAGATCAAAGGTAACTTAGAGGCCCTTTTCAGACGGCAGTAATCACCATTTTTAAAAAATGTTGGTTGCCATTGACAGAATCAGACTTGGATATTCAGCACTGGCTCCTATCTGGCTATCGGCACCTCAGTATATGAGTCTTGGGCGCCCACTGGGAATTACCCAGGTACTGCTGATACTCAGAGGCAGTACCTGGAAAGCTACTGATTAAATTAAAGATCAGACCAATGGTCCATCTAGCCCAGTATCCTGTTTCCAACAGTGGCCAATCCAGGTCACAAATACCTGGCAAGATTCCAAAAAAGTTCAATACATTTTAGAGTCCGAACGTTCACACACTTTTTTAATTTGGAAGATAGCAGCAACAGGTTTCAGACATCAAGTGTATTCTATTAAGACTAGCTCATAATTAACATACATCCATTAGAAGGCTCCTGAGGAAGGCCTTTTTAGGCCGAAACACGACTTGTGTCGAGTCCTGGATGCTATAATAAAGAAATTTATTTCAACATCGTCTGCTGCTCTTTCCTTTATCACCCTCACTGTGTTGGACTCATTTGCTAGTACTTTTGCATATCAAGTCGCTTCTCATTGGAACAGCCTTCCACGTAATATTAGGAGTCAGGCTAACTTTGGCTTTTTCTGGAAATTGCTGAAAACGTTTTTATTCAGGACATATATTTGATATAACTGTCTGGTGTTGGCCTGTGGTTCCTGGGTTTGTACCTTAGGACCTGGGGTTCTCAGCTCTTATTTTTAATCTTTCTCATTTGTGTAAATCTAATTTGTTAATGTAAGATTTCCTGGGAACGTCCAGTCTTTGTAAATATGTACGCCACACTGTACTTGATAGTATTTGTAGGGTATAAAAAACCTGTAATGTAATGTTTAGACTAATTCGTCAGCTGTGAATGACATTCCGTTGTGATCAGTGTTGCCAATTACCCGTCCCCAAAACCCGCCCAAAATGTTCACACCCCACCCCTGCCGTCATCAACCCCACCCCCGCCGTCATCAGCTCCACCCCCGCCGTCATCAACCCCGCCTCCTCCGTCATCAACCCCGCCCAAAACGTCATCAACCCCCACCCAAAACGTCATTAGCCCCGCCCCCATGGCCTGAAAAACTGCATAAAAACCAGCACAAAACTCCCCAAAATAGCCCAAAAAACCGCGACCTGCAGCGGACAAAAATTTCCCGCAGCGGGTCGCGGAAAACCGCCCAATTGGGCGGCGAAACCGCCCACCTGGCAACTGTGGTTGTGATATTCTCTTACTGCCAGAGGAGTGAGCAGTAAAATGGGGCGGAGGCATGTTGACAGGCAGTGGGGGGGGGGGGGGGGGGGGGAGGGCTGTGACAGTGCCTGTGCTGTTTTTATCGTCTGTGATGGATGGATTTTGACTCCTAGGGATAGTAAAGCTCTGACGTCCCTTTGTGGAAAAAAAACCAAAGGAGAAGCTCATTCAGCAGTATTGTGTGTGGGATCATAAAGAATTGTATTTATTCTTTTGAACTGTGCTTTGGTGAACAGAGTCGTTTCTCCCCCCCCCCCCCCTTCAAAATAACCACAGGGCTGATGAACAATTAGGACAGAGATGGACTGATCCGTGTTCTGGTCTTCCAGTCTACTGAACCACATGCTACATTATTCAGGTGCAAACAGCTTGGAAATTAGCTGCAAGAGAACCTGCGTCAAGAGAAAAAGATGCAACCAAGCTGAATATTGAGGAGCATGTGATAGAATTTCAGAAGTGTGGGGGGGGGGGGGGGGGGGAGTTACATTTAGAGCTTGCCACTGGAAGCAAGATCACGAAAGGTTTCAGGATAATATTTAACCAGAAAAATATAAATAGCTTTATATTATTTAAACAATAGCCATAATTAATCTTACTTGATATTTCTGACAAAGCAATCTCCCTGAGCCCTGCTAAAGTGCCTGGCTTTTGTTATTTCACTCGGCGGACGCTTAACCTCTATTGTGTTGCTACCATTTCATTTATGAATTTCGCTAGGAAAGATTGCCTGTCTGCGGTGTGCTTGCCCTGCCATATCATGTTCTGTTCATTCACATCAGCACTTGAGATAAATTAGGACAGGAATTCAGATCCTTCAAGCATATTGTAAAAATTTTTGTTCCTTTTGGATGGGAAAAGGATCCTGAAGTTCTTTCTGCTTTCGGAAATAAATAGTGTTGATATTCAAAGCAATTTGAGGAGGCAGAAGAGGTTCCTGGCTGGTTGGATCACTTGTACGGGGCAGCCATGGAAATTCAACGGGCACTTCACTGGTTATTACTGCTGAATTATCCCTCCAGACCGCTAAACTGAGACCAGCTATTTTGTGGGTGGTCAAGGGGCGGAGTTGGCACTTAAGTACCCATATTCAGTACTTAAGAGGACAAATCGAACCAAATAAAAGTCAATCCTATCTTTATGTGACATAGTAGATGATGACGGCAGAAAAAGACCTGCACGGTCCATCTAGTCTGCCCACGATAAACTCATATGTGTATACCTTACCTTGATTTGTACCTGCCTGTTTCAGGGCACAGACCGTACAAGTCTGCCCAGCAGTATTTCCCGCCTCCCAACCACCAGTCCCGCCTCCCATCACTGGCTCTGGCACAGACCGTATAAGTCTGCCCTCCCTATTCTCGCCTCCCAACCACCAACCTCTCTTCCTCCACCTGCTCCGCCACCCAATTTTGGCTAAGCTTCTGAGGATCCATTCCTACTGCACAGAATTCCTTTATGCATATCCCACGCATGTTTGAATTCCGTTACCGGAATTCAAATATGCGTGGTGTTGCTTAGGTGGTTAAATGCTGAATATTGTACTTAACTGCATAAGAGAGAGTCATCCACATTAAGTTTACTCAATTCTGGTGCCTGGACATGATCCGTCATTAAATATCTGGGAATAATGATGGAAGTAGCTAGAAAATGGTCATCACCACCAACGGAATATGTATCCCAACGTTTAGAAAGGATGTAGACGCTGGAAATTTGAGATGTTCAGGTCGGTACGTCCCAAGTTTCGCAAGTATTTTAGAACAGAATCTGCTGACGAAGAGGCTTCTATAACACAGGAGAAATGGACGTTTATGCGCCGAGTGCGAGTGGCGTAATTATCAATTTTAGAAACATTTAATGCTCAAGTTGAAAAAAGGGGGCGCAGGAATGGGAGGGTGATGGGTGGAATGGGAAAGCTCCTAACATTTACATGGGTTTGTTATGGAATGAAGGGGATACGCACCTAATTTAGGTCCGTATATTTTTACCATGTTTCAGTTGGTGCAAATGGCTGCAGCTATGATTAGGCGCAATTCCCGGAGATAAGCGCTATTCTATAAACCGCCTAACTTTAAGCTCCGCTTATAGAATAGGCTTTTTTTCAGCGTTGTATATAGAATTCACCCCAAGTGCGAATCCTAGAATGGTGCAATTGGCATGAAAGAATGTTAGCATAAGTCTACATTTACACGTCTAACTTTAGCCGTGAGCACTTACTTGCTAGCTGAATGACTGGTGAAAATGCTTGTGCTTAACTGCTGTTAGTATTCTATAGCCTTAGTGTGTAAGTGCTAGGCACGCCCCGATCCATCCATGTCCCTCCCACATCCCCTCCCAGCAGCTGTGCACTAAGGGGTCCTTTTACTAAGCTGCAGTAATAGTGGGCCTGTGCTAGCCAGGGGCGAAGCCAGACCGGCAGGAGGGGGGTCCAGAGCTTGAGGTGAGGGGGCACATTTTAGCCCCCCCACCAGCGCCGCCGATCCCCCTGCCACTTTTGACCCCCCTGGTGGCACCGCTGCAGCCCCTCCCCCGACCATTTTGACCCCCCCCCTCCCGCTGCCACCAACTCTCCCCCGCCACCGCCAGGTACCTTTGCTGGTGGGGGAACCCAACCCCCGCCAGCCAAAATCCTCTGCAGCGCCGGTCGTGCAGGACGTCAGGGCTCACAGAAACAAAATCCAGATCAGCAACGTGCCGTTGACCAGTGCTGAAGAGGACTTGGGCTGGTGAAGAGGACCCATTGAGCCACTCCGCCAAGACACAAAGATGGGCCGCATGGTAATATTCTACAAAAGAAGGAACTCCCATACCCCCGTGCTCACGCCTCTGAAACTTCACCGCCGCCCGCACTCTTGGGTGGTTTCTTTTTCCAGATATAAGAAAATACCTTTTTCTTCAAGTCAGGGGCTACTTTTCAAATGTCCATTACCCTGATTATTCTGGTAGGGTTGATATTGGATGATCATGATTATTGGGGGGGGGGGGGGGGGGTGCAAGGGCTATGAAAGCTCATGGGGTGGGGTGGGGTGGAAGGCTGATGATTTGCCCAGGGCACTAACATCCTTGCGTTGGCCCTGCCCAGCATAAGGGTGCTCTGAGCTAATAAAGATTCCCCTTTAAGCATATTTGCTGTTTCTCTTCCAGAAAAATTAATTGTTTTCATAATTTCTGTGCTAGTCAAATCTTTATTGCACATCTCGGCTCTAGCTGACACTCCATTAGCGTTTGACAAACGGTTAGACTCCAACCCTTCTTAATAACTCTCCCTTGTTCGAAGCAGAAGGATAAAAATGATGCCATCTTTTATTACTTCCTTTTATTCAAAAGAGAGATCACATATTTCCACCCCCGGATGGGTGGAAGGGGGATCTCAACTAGTTGAAAGTTCTCAATAGAAAACCAAAAATGTTAAGTTGCACAAGAGTGAAATAATTTTCTGAATATTAACAAGTCAAATCAGTTTACTTTGCACAGAACATATCACTCAGCTGGACATCCACGTTAATTAAATAGATATACCAATTTTAATTTGCTGGCAGTTAATCACGGGGGAAATTAAAATGATGTCGGCAATGAGTACTTGTAATGCAGAAGCGTTTAAGCATATCGATGATCTGGTAAGCTTGCTAAACTTATAAACGACTTTTTAAAAAGCAACTCACAGGCTTTTCTTCCATGAAATTTTGGAGGTGAGAAAAGAAAAACTAAACAGAGCTGGTTACCTCCTGAACTGGCACACTGGTTATTTATTTATCCTGGGGGGGACACCGTGGGTCTAATCGCTCCAGATGTTCAGCTATTTTTGTGGAGAATAGAACTCGTTAGAACTGAAGTGTAGCCTATCACCATCCTAAGCAACAGATTACAGTAGAAGAAAAAACAGAAAATAAATTAAAACAAGTAATTAAATGTCAATTTTGGGGACAAAATGTTACCAATTATTCTTTACCTAATGTTCTTCATGATTCATCTTCCACATCTTTGCCTGGCTACTACTAATCATTTCTATAGCGCTACTAGACGTACGCAGTGCTGTACATGTCATATATGCAGGGCTCACAATCTTACGTTTTTGTACCTGGGGCAATGGAGGGTTAAGTGACTTGCCCAAGTTCACAAGGAGCTGCAGTGGGAATTGAACCGAGGTTGCCAGGCTCAAAGCCCACTTCAAAGCTCTCTTTCTCTTCACGTTGCAGTGTCTTCAGTGTTCAGAGGTCATTTACCAAAGAGTCACGATTACCCTGTTCAAGAAGGCCTACCTTCCTGACTCAACCTAAATTTACCTCTTCTTTGTTATAGCGAAATCCATGGACCTTATCATTTTTTATTCACTCTTACTATCTCTGTTTTTCTACACGTTACCTATATGTTTACTATTACACTGTTTAATTGTATTTTACTGAACTGTAGTTTGCCCTATGGTCTTGTGTAAGCCACATTGCGCCTACTACTACGTAGTGGGAAAATGTGGGGTATAAATGTGTTAAAAATAAAATAAATAAATTTATTTTATGGCATTTGTATCCCACATTATCCCACCTCTTTGCAGGCTCAATGTGGCTTACATTTCATCATGGATACTGGAAATAGCATTGAATATACATTTGGTTTACAGAGGGTTTTGTGTTACATGGTGGTGAAATACATGAAGGCATTAAAGCAGAAAGACATTATAAGACATTATAAGACAGTCTGGAAGTTTTTAGATTATACAGTTATACATGTTGATCTTTGTATCTGCCACAAGACCATTGTATGAAACAGACCCTATGGCAGGTAATGCGTGATAATGCCATTAGCATATGCTAAACATTAGTAAATGACCCCTTCAGTTATCATACACTAGAAAACAGAATCATCTTGGGGGAGCTGACATAAGAACATAAGAGTAGCCATACTGGGTCGGACCAATGGTCCATCTAGTTCAGTATCCTCTTTTCCAAACAGTGGCCAAGCCAGGTCACAAGTACCTGGCAGAAACCTAAGTTTCTGACTTCAGTACGTGAGAATCCATCCAATTTTCCGACGATATCAACATTCCTCCATGACGGTTATGCTACAGCAGAGTAAATTTATGGGGGGGAAAAAAGTGAATATTACAGCTTGACAATCCTTCCTTTACCCCATCATTACCAAAAGATTAAGAAAGCCAATGGCCATATTTAAAGGTCAGAAAGACGTTGGGGGGAAAAAAGAAAACCCTGCAAGTCAGTTTACTTGCACAATGGAACATCTTTTTAGCAGACTTTTGACTTTCTACAAGAAAGGTGAGAAAACCAGGGCCCAAAATTTAGTAAGCCCCCCCCCCCCTTTTACTAAGCTGCGATAAACAGGGCTCTGCACTAGTGGCCTCGTGACTTTTTGCAGCATGCAGAGTCCCCTTTGTTATGCTATGGATTTACAGCCTGTCTCACTAGCACAGACTACTCAATAATTACCGTGGATTCTTTTGGATTCGTAACAAGTAAATGAAACCTTTATTAGAGGAGCTAAATTCTACAATGATTAAGGTATATACAATGATTAGCTATATACACACAATAATGAGAAACAATCATAAACAATCATTACATCACTGGTCTCTACATCTAAGCAATGCAAAGAGTTATTAGACCAGGAAATGAATACATACACTATACATACAAGATCACTGGTCTCGGTCATCCAGGCTCCTATCATCAGCTGGGGGGGGGGGGGGGGGGGGCCCGGTTCACAGCGAGAGCTAGGAGCTTCAGACCAGGAACAGATCCTCTGCACGACACATCTGCCCACAGATGAACCCCCACTCTGCTGTGACAAGCCCTCCCTTTTTATTAGGCTCTGAGCGCATATTCAGAGCTATGGAAAGTTACAGAATGCTTCTCTATTTAGGACTATGGGAACGTGGTCACATGCTTTCCAAAGTCCAGGTGGCCAAGCTGGGCCCGGAAAAACAAGTGCCATCCTCCCCTTCACATACCAAATTAGTTAGAGCTGTGTCTTATCTTCTGCATTCCAACGTATTTTCACGCAATCAAAGTTAAACAGAATTACTTCTAATCAACAATACAGACCCCGAGTGCACTGGTTGGTCCAGACAGGGTTGAAAAACAATCTTTAAAATTCACTTCCATTACACCCTTTTACCACAGCGGGTAAAAGGCTGGAGAAAGCAATGGCCATGCAGTAAGTTTGCTGTGTGGCCATTTTTTGGGGGGGGGGGGGGGGGGGAGCACCTCACTGCCACCCGTGTGGGAAGTGACTGGCAAGCTGATTCCAGCTGTGGGTTTAACCCCAGATATTCATTTCCAGGGCAGGTTGAGGACACCCAAAATTGGCTTTCGATTATGCCGATTTGGGCGACCCTGTGAGGACGACACCCATCTTGCGATTTGTGTCGAAAGATGGGTGCCCTTCTCTTTTGAAAATAAGCCTGCAAGTGAGACTCAACTAGTCACTGTGCAAGCTTTTAGTACATCTGGAAATAAGGATTCTTTGACTCTCCATAGACAGAGGCGATGGAAAATCAAATGAAGAATAAAAATCTCTAGATGTTTAATTTTCCAGTGTGTCCTCTGCTGTCGCCTTAGATCCTGTTGAGTCAATATCTCAAGGTGGTTCTGGTATTATCTGATTCTGACAAACTGTTAATTTTCTCATGTTATTATATGCCTAAATTCACTACACAGAGGAAGAAGGAGGGCGACTTAGATATGTTGTCAGCTAAAGAGGATTTTGATTTACCTGATTCTCTGAGGACAAGCGATAGCCAACCTAGGATTTTTAACTGGGCACTGGCTGAAGCGGGCGGTAACTGGGCAGTGTGCGGTGCTGCCCGATTCCCGCCGGGTACAGTTCTGTGCTATAAAAATACATTTTTCTAGCGCTAGAAATGACGGCGGGGTAGGGGTGAGAAGTACCACCCAGGGCTGCCGAGAGGGGGGGCAGGGGGGCAAAATTCCCCAGGCCCAGACCTCCAAGGGGGGCCCGGTGCCAGGGTCAGGCCGCCGGCACTGCAGTCCCCGGTCTCACCTGCCTGCCTCCTCGGCTCTGGGCCCCCTGCATTCGAAGCAGCAGTCACAGATCGCTTCCCTTCAGGCCTTCCCTCCGTGTCCCGCCCTCACGGAAACCGGAAGTTACATCAGACGAGGGCGGGAGGGAAGGCCAGAAGAGAGGTGATCTGTGACTGCCGCATTGAATGCAGGGGGCCCGGAGCCGAGAAGGCAGGCAGGTGAGACCGTGGACTGCAGCGGCGGGGTGTGGCATCAGGTCGGCCTTGCCCTGGGCCCGGCCTAGTCTCTCGGTGGCCCTGGTACCACCAAGCTGCTGCAGTAGCCTGGCGGTACTTCCATTATAACGAACGGTAAGCCTGCGTTGGGCTTACATCTGCTTAGTAAAAGGAGACCTGAATAAAGTTAAAGCTGTTTTGATCTGGTTACTTAGCTGATTAGTAGACTGAAAATCGCTGCTCACCAGCTAAGCTTCCTCTCTGTCCTAACGCCACGCGCAGACCACCCACAAACTAGCCGGTTTCAGCATACGTGGCTAGAGGAGGGGTTAAATGCCACTGAACATTCCCAGAAAACCCTGAACAAGCCATTTAAACTGCCAGGAGCTTCTCTTGGCTGTTTAAATCACTCTGCATATTGACCCCTCTATGTGTAGAAGTCTCTAGAGGACTTAAATGTTTCACCTTTAAATTTACATTACAGGCATATCAAAGAGTGGTTGAGCACCCTACACAGCTTCCCTGCTTCTTCCAGGGCTCAGTTTGAGGGGTTTATTTTTTTTTTTTTTTTTGAGGCATTTGGGGTGTGTTCTGAGTGTTTGAAAGGAGGATTTCAGGCCTATACTTTCACTTTTAGATGGGTGGGAAGGAGGATAAGAGAAACTGTTGCTTGCAGATCTTTTTAAATTTGGGAGGGTAAAAGGCAGGGTTTGGGGCCTATTGGTCCTGACTTCTTTTCACATTTGGGCAGGTGGGAAGGGGATATGGGAAGGGGAGATGTCAGCCTCACAACTAATTTTTAATTGATCGGTTGCTGCCATTTTAGCACCTTGATTGGGTTGATCAAGTCGGATGCAAAGTGTCTTAAGTTCCTTCAACGTGACCTTACCTTCTTCCACTCACATCCTGGACTCCTAAATTTAGAATCTCAACTGTACTCAAGTTTTCGAAGATGGAAATTTAGGTGCCTCTAATGCCCAAAGTTATATGCCTAACAACTTTTAAAAAATTGATCCTTTCACCTTTAAGGACAAATGTCCTGCAGTTCTGTAAATTTGCCCTCGATTTTATCAGTCTGCTTTTTAACGCGTGGAATTTCTTCACTTTCGAAAGGAACCGAAAGTTATAGCTTCAGCCAAAAAAAATGCATAGTTTGAAAATCATTCCAACAAACTTGTGAGCTTTTTCTTTTTGCCTGACCATGGTCCTTAAGAACAGAGCAACTCCTCATATTTTGAAGATACAACAAAACCAAATTCTTTGGCAGCCTGGCAAGAGAACTGATCTGGTAGGAGACACACTGCACAGTAACCATGGACCTAGGTCACGACCTTCCTACGGAGACTGATAAAATGGTGTATTATCCTGATGTTTTGTAGAAGTGGCCCTGAAAACAGCAGGGTGATTCATAACATAGTAACATCACATTCATGTCGCATTTTCCCGCTGGTGTGATGGAGTGATCAATTAGACTTTTTCTGTGTGTGCTGTATTAAAATATTGCAGACTAAAGCCATTGGGATGAGTTTAGGCTCAGAATAATTGGATTCCAGCAAAGGCAGGAGGTTCAATAGCTGCAAAAAATATTGAGATCAATGTTCTCTTAATATTAAGTTGGGAAAAGATGAGAAAATGTAATTTTTTTTCACTTGACGCTCATTTAATAGTTTGTTTTCTGCAGCAGGTCTGTTTCATTTAACTTCACTCTCCAAAAGGACTGCAAGATTGGGTCTCCTTGGTATATACACAGAAGGTCCAACGTTACTGATACATAGACTAGGACAGCGATGGTGACGCCAAGACCCATCCAGTTGCTGCCCAGTTCCTCTCCCTTGTTTCCTCTTAACTGGAGATCTCCATCCCAGGTTTTCATGTATTCTGTTACTGATTTTCACTCCATCTGCTGCCCTGGGAAACTGCTCCATGCACCTACCCCTGTCCTATGAAGAAATACTTTTTGATGTTGCTCCTGGGTCTACCTCTTTGTGATAGTGTGTGCAAGGGTTGAGCATAGGTCTTCAGAATTACAGCCAAACACAAAAACAGAAAAACAGGAAAAGAACCCCTATGGTGAATCCAAATGCAGAGAGACAAGTAGGGGATGACCAAATGGCTTCCAGTCGGCAAGTAGATATAATCCCAAACTTTATTGAACAAGCAGTCGGCAAGTAGATGTAATCCTAACTTTATTGAACAAGCAGTCGGCAAGTAGATATGATCCAAAAACTATTATTGAACAAGCAGTCGGCAAGTAGATATGATCCAAAACTATTATTGAACAAGCAGTTGGCAAGTAGATATGATCGAAAACTATACTGAACAAGCAGTCGGCAAGTAGATATGATCCAAAACTATTATTGAACAAGCAGTCGACAAGTAGATATGATCCAAAACTATTATTGAACAAGCAGTTGGCAAGTAGATGTAATCCCAAATTCTATTGAATAAGCACCAGAGAAGGTCCTTTTCTGGTGCTTGTTCAATAAAGTTTGGGCTTGCATCTACTTGCAGACTGGAAGTCATTTGGTTGTCCCCTACTTATCTCTCTGCATTTGCCTTCAGAATTACAGCCAGAGAACAGTTTTTTTTTTTTTTTTAACAACACAGATGCTGAAGCCTGTTACTTCACAGCCACAATAAATGAGGAATAAAGTCTCTGGAAACTCAGATGCAATCTTATGTGGGTCTGTTGCTGACAGGCCCCTAAACACCTTGCTGCAGAGTTGAACAAACACTGGTCTGGCTTCAACCAGGCCTCAAGCACAGCTTTCTTATCATGTACAAAGTTAAAGCTTGGCCTACTTTAGACAGGATCTGGAAAGGAGAAACAGGGGTGATATGATACAGATGTTCAAATATTTTGCATATTTAGCTTTAGAAATGGAACTTTGAACCCCATAGGGCAGAGCTTCGTGGAGAAGGTCAGATCTGCACCTTTGGTTAAATATCTGTGGAAACAACTGTGATTGTGTCTACACTGTTAATAAGTAGTTTGCCTTTTACAGCAGAACTTCCAAGTTACCCGGTTCCGGGAGGGAGATTTTAGGCCAGTTCTAGATTTCTGCCAACTTCATCCCGGTGCATTATAGGACCTGCAGTGATAGTAACATAGTAACATAGTAGATGACGGCAGAAAAAGACCTGCACGGTCCATCTAGTCTGCCCACGATAAACTCATATGTGTATACCTTACCTTGATTTGTACCTGTCTTTTTCAGGGCACAGACCGTATAAGTCTGTCCAGCAGTATTTCCCGCCTCCCAACCACCAGTCCCACCTCCCATCACCGGCTCTGGCACAGACCCCGTATAAGTCTGCCCTCCCCTATCCTAGCCTCTCAACCACCAACCCCTCTTCCCCCCGCCACCCAATTTCAGCTAAGCTTCTGTGGTGATGAGGTAGAAATCAGGGCCCACAAATCCCACACTGCTTTGGGATGTAAGTGTAAAAACAGCATTGACCAAAGAGTCTCCTTCCTTGAACTGGGTCACATCCCACTAGGTTAATGGTTAATTTTTTTTTTTTGGCACAGGTTTGTTGATACCTTCTGCAGCTACACTAAAACATCCATACAACAAATTGTAGGCAGGCCTGGCACCATTTTGAAACACCAACTCAACTGCTCCTGTACCATTTGGACTTTAAGGGTCTCTAATGGTTTCCGTAAGGAGGGGCAGATTCAGGAGGCCCTGAATATTTAAATTTTGTGGCAAGAGTAGGAATAATATGGGCTGTGAGCGGGGGCTGGTGTTGTCTTACTAGAAGGAAAACGATATCAAAGAAAGAACAAATAAAATGCTTAAGTTCCAAACAAAAGGAACCAAAACTGGAAATTGCATTAAACTGTCCGGTTCGGTTTCAAATCAAAGAATATCCTTCCGAGATCTAGAGACTGTGGTGGTCCTGAGGACTTGTGCGATCAACTTTCCTTACAGAATGTATCCTCTCTATTCAACTACTCTGTCGATTTTGCTTTTAACATAATGACTCTCAGCCAATCAGATTTCCCGATCGGTGCTTTATAATCCAGCTTTTTACTGTGCAAAGATGGCAGCTAAGCCAGTTTCTCACTTTACATTGACATTAATATTTTTGATCTGCTTGTTTTGATGACATGTCCAAGACTGACATTAACATGAGCATTTACACCATTAACAGCCATGTCTACAAAATATACTCAAGTGTTATATCAATTTTTTGTTCATTTACTCCTCTGATTTAGAATTCAAATGTTACCCGTAAATCTTAATACAGTCACCTATGATGTAATGTCTTTCCGTTATGCTGGAAATTATGATTGTTTTTAGATTCCTAAATCCATTGCAGATGCCTGTAGTACACAAAACAAGCAAAAAAAAAAAAGGAGGAAAATCCCCTACGGAAAACGAATCCAGTCAAAACAAAGAGTAGGGAAAAAGGCCAACGGACTCCCGAACAAATAAGTGGGTCCACAAGGGTCCAAGGTTGAAGGTTTATCCAAACTCGTGCTCAAGAAATTGAACAGTAGATTCGACATGGTACCTCTGTGGGAATGGTCACACCATCTAGACCAGGCTTGTCTAAGTTCAGTCCTCAAAGGTTGCAAGCAGACCGGGTTTTCATGATATCTCTAATGAATATGCTTGAGAGAGATTTGCTTACAATGGAGGTAGTGGGCAGGCAAATCTCTCTCATACATATTTATTATAAATATACAACAGGGTTATCGAACACAATACATTCTATACATTATATGAATTGTTGAAGTCAATGCTTAAAATATTCAAATACCTTCAAAACCTGTCATCTTTAACACAATAAACAACTAATCACAAAATGACCCACTAAGACCATATAAAAATAACCCTGGAATTTTCCTGTTTTCTGTTGTTGTGTTTGGCTATAATTCTGAAGAAGCAAGAAAAGAGGAGGAAAAAAATCCCACATAAATGTGAACGACAAACAAAAAAAAAGTGAGGTAGACTCAAGGAGTATATCAAGAAGTCTTTAATTCTAAACAGCATAAAAACGATCCAACACGGCGGTGTTTCAGCACAAAGGCCTGCCTCAGGGGTCAAGTGGATCTTTTATGTTGCAGCCCAAAAACACTAACTTAAAAGTAAAGTCAAGATCCAGGCTGTTGAACCTCTGTATAATCCTCAGTAGGAAAAGCACTGTGTTGCAAACACCATCTAACCGGCAACCGTCGGTGACGTAAATTCTCGTGAAAGACTCAAGATATTCATCTTTGAATATCAATTTTGACCCCTACAAATGTGGGTTGGGGGTAACAAAGGAGTTATTTTTAACTCTTCCTGAACTTCACTGGAATAAGTTAGCTTTGAAGACATAGAAATGAAAAAAAATGAGAGCTATTGGCCAATGAAATGGATATATTGGTACATAGCAGCCAACTTTTCAAAATTATTGGGGGTGCTAAACCCAATGGAAATAACCCATCCCTGGACACATACAAGGAATTTTCTCAATATTGGGGGTGCTCAAGCACCCACAGAGTCGGCTCCTATGTATTGGTAAGCCTTCGGGACCATGAGGGTAGGCCATCAGGTTGACCTAGTAAGTGCCATGATCTACTAAATAAAAGACAAGGGTTTGACCTTTAGACTGACCAGAGGCTGAGAAATGCACTACAGTCTCTGAAAAATAATTGAGCTACACCAGATGGTACAGCTTTTCTCTTTGGCCAGCTATAGAGGAATATTAAAATGATCTTCTGAGAGATCAACTTGCTGCTCCCCGTTACTGACAATGCTGCTGTGTTTGAGTCATGTGTAAGAGTCAATGCTGGACTTCCCTCCCCCTTAAGGAATACAGTGTCATCTATGATGTTTCCCTGACGAGAAATGGACAGACAGGAAGAATGAGAAAGACCTGTGAGGTGGGTAGGAAAGTTTTGTTGCCCTCACGTCAAAGCATCAGGTCTCATACCCTCTGCTGCTGTAATACCAGGTCTGAAAACAAATGTTTGCTCTTTGAGATCCTGGAAGTACCCGCGTGAGTGGTTAATAAAATACTCCAGCTCACTTCAGCATCCATTGTTCTCTCATTCCCTGTCTTGCCTTGAATGAAGGAATGTCTGGAGAAGCATTCAGTGGTTTGTTGCCCAGCAGATGGCAGTATTGCGCTGCATTAACCCCACACGCCATCTTGTTTTGTAAGATGATTCAAAGTGGAGCTGCCGAGGATGTGGGGCCAGTAACCTCCCTATGTGGAATTATTTTATTTTGTAATTCCCTTTCACAAACATGCAAAAACTATTTCCATTTTTAAAATGTGCTTCAATTGTTTGCACTTGGATGTTTCTTGACACTCTGGGAAAAGGCTCCTTTTGAAGCCTGAAAACATGGTTCATTTCTTTCTCTCTTCTGACTCCCATTCTACCCAGTCTATGTAAAAAAAACAACTTGAAATGCTTAAGAATTCATGGCTTTCCTAGGGCAAGATGGCATCTGAGCACCTCAGTACTGCTTACAAGTGGCATTCCAGCAGTCAGTCTTTATGATAGACTGACAGTCACTGACTATATGATACAGGTCTATAAGATAATGAGTGGAATGGAACGGGTCGATGTGGAGCGTCTGTTTACACTTTCCAAAAATACTAGGACAAGGGGGCATGCGATGAAGCTGCAGTGCGGTAAATTTAAAACGAATCGGAGGAAATGTTTCTTCACTCAACGCGTAGTTAAACTCTGGAATTCGCTGCCGGAAAAGGTGGTTAATGCGGTTGACTTAGCGGACTTCAAAAAAGGGTTGGACGGCTTCCTAGAGGAAAAAGCCATAGAATGTTATTGAATGGACGAGGGAATAATACAGTATTTCTAGGATGGGTGGGACAAATTGCTTGTTCTTTTGGCTGCTGTCGGTGACAGGGTGCTGGGCTCGATGGACCCTTGGTCTGTCCCAGCATGGCGATGCTTATGTACTTATGGGCAGATTCATCTTTCTACTCTCAATGCCATTCCAGCCACATGATGAGGAAGGGTAAAGCCAGCAACCATGTTCCCAAGTTTAAAGATATACTGCAAAGCAAAAGGACAGCTTTCAAAGCAATTTATGTGGGTAAAAAGAGTTTCACCCTCATTAATCACAAAGTTACTGTCCCTCAAATATTGTTAAAAGTCTGTGCCGTCGGAAGTGCCATTCCTGGGGGCATATTTAGGTTGGGTGGGGTGGGGAATGGGGAAAACTACTTGTGCATATTGCATTTTCAAATCTTGGCATCCTTGTAATGTAGTTTAATTCTGGGATTGCAATAGTGACTACCTGGCCTCTGCAGGCCTATCAATATGGCACTTGGCATGACCCTCATATTATAAAAAGAATTCATTCAGTGGAAGATGTTAACATTGGTTAACTTCCACTGCTTCTGCAGGTCTTGTTTGGGAAAGGCCACCTCGCTGGGATTCGCACCCTTGGTTTTCTCAGCACTTTAGTTTCTCAGAAGCTTCAAGTCAGCCAGAAAGCCCTCTCATAAATTTGGGGTCCTTTTACTAAGCTGTGATAGAAAGGGTCATTAGCTCGCCCTTATTACAGGTCTTTCCTGCATGCTTAAATCATTTTTACCTCAGCAAGGAAATGGCCGATTTTCCATTTTCCCCAATTAATGGCCATGCACTAATGGTGATACTAATGCATGGTCATAGCGTGTGAGCTCATCACCCTGTAAATCCTTTTTCACCCTTTAAGCTTTTTGCAATGGGTGGAGGTGAGAGAACCGAGGCTTTTTTCCCTTTCAGGATTTCTTGTGCTCCACAAGTTGTTTTGAAGCTTGGAAAATACTTCAGCATAACATATGGGAGAATATCTTTGAGAATTAATGTGTTAATTTGACTTTCGCCGTCTTTTTTTTTTTTTTTTTTTGATTGAACATAATTGTCTATAAAGTCTGCCCACATCATGCCCAAACCAGTGGCGTAGCCACAGGTGGGCCGGGGCCCACCCATTTTGGACTCAGGCCCACCCAAAATTGTGACACTCTTGCTGTGGCTGGTGGGAATTCCCAAACCTTGCCAGCTGAAGATTTTCTGTCCTTGGGCAGTCCCCACTCTTCCAAATGTTGGTGAGCAGTACTTGCCTTGAACTGAGGCTGAGACTGGCCCTTCTGCACATGCTCAGTTTTCGCACAAGCAAAAGCACCGAGCGTGCAATTTGAAGCAAGTGCTGCTGGCTGCCATTTGGAAAAGTGCTGGCTCCTTGAGGAGGAGGAGGAAATCTTCAGTTGGCAAGGTTTGGGAATCCCCACCAGCTCAAGTATTTAATATTTGGGGTTTTGGGCAGGGAGAGGTGGAGCAAACGGGGGTGGGGGGGGGGGGGTTGAATTCCATGTCCACCTACCTTAGGCTCAGGCCCACCCACAATTGGCCATCTGGCTACGCCCCTGGCCCAAACCATGCCCGCACCGTACCTCCTTGGAATCTGTGTACGTGCGACAGATGCACGAAAGCATGAAGTTGCTTCTCTACAGCTCTGCATCTTACACGTTTTCCCATTTATACACGTAAACTAGGGGCCCAATATTTGGCCATTGCAGTCAGTGATTTTTAAAGCACTGATCACTGCGACAGAATTTGGACATAAATGTTCAATGCTTGGCCTAATTCAGGTACCACTATTAACACGAACGTCTAAACTGAACAAAGAAAAACTCTGACGTTCGGGAAAAAGGATTAAACCAAACAGGGGCGTAGCCAGACAACAGATTTTGGGTGGTCCTAGGCAAGAAGTGGGTGGGCACCAAGTGTTCTTCTCCCCTCCACCACCAAAAAAATATCTCAGCACGCTTCTTTCCACCTTGGCAGTCTGCAGCAGGCATGCGCTGAAAACTGAGAATGCGCAGGTGCCAGTATCATGGAGAGTAGTGTTTTCGTTACCATCAGGGGGAAGTGTTCAGCTGGTGGACCTTGGGATCTCCACCAGCTACCACTAAACATGTGCTACTGTTGGGTGGGCCTGAGACCTAAGTGGGTGGGCCGTGGCCCACCCGTGGCTACGCCATTGAAACCAACTGACAACGAACCAAAATGGTTTCCTTGCTCATAATACATTTGTCCTCTTTTCTTGGCTTTATTGCATCCCATTTTAGTCAAATGCCTTTGGTTTGTTGTTTTAAAAATCTCATTGCAAGTTCTCTTATAATTGTCACATTCCTCAGGGGCCCTTTTACAAAGCCGCGGGAGGGCAAACGCATGGGTTGGCGCACCAAATCGGCACCGACGCCGGGGTAGCGTGCGCGGCCGGCAGTAATTATGAGTTTTGCGCCTGCCGAATCCCACGGTAGAAAATATATTTCTGTTTTCTACCGCAGGGGTGTTCCCGACGGTAGTCGGTAGTGCAGGCCACATTGGCGCATGATGCACGGTTACTGCGCGGATAGCGTGTGAGCCCTTACCGCCAGGTCAATGGCCGGCGGTAAGGGCTCAAGCCATAAATAGGCAGACGCTAGTTTTAATTTTTGCACACGCCCAATTCCCAGCCCATTAAAAAATGGTCTTTTTCCCCATTCGCGGTAACTACCGCAGGACACTTTTTTGCCGTGGCTTTGCAAAAGGACCCCTTAATGCAAGTCTGTTCATCAGCACTTTGTGGTATAGTGAAGCTTAAAAAAATAAAGAATTAATGATCACAAAATCCCCTTAGAGAATTAAAAGCAAAGAATGCCGGAACTGTTGATGAATTCAACAGCCTTAGGTTTAGTTTCAGGGTGAAGATAATTGTCAGTTCATTAATAAACCGGTTTCTAATCTGCTTCTCCACCGAGTGGCAGAAAGGCAGTGAGGGATTCACCGCCTTGCTGATGATATGTGAGCAAGCCACTGATCAAAACAGAAATCGGATGTGCCTTCAGGCTCTGTGTAGGTGAAAGGGTGTCTGGCAGTGCAATGTTCTACAAGATTATATAAGACAGAGGTATATTACAGTGTGGCCTAAAAGTTATGATTTTAAGCTGCCTTCGGGGAACAGAAGAGCATTCCATGTGTCTGTGGCAGCGTGACAGTTTGATAATCTCTGCAGAAACATACAGATGTGGCCTGCATCTGTCTACATGCTTCGCCAAGAGTCTCAGCCTCTACCTTTTTCAGGCAGCACTGTCGTGTCTGTTTCAAGAATTTAAGATTTACTTATCCAGCAACAGCAAGCCATGAGTAAACCAGCACAAAATCCTGGCTTTTTATTTTCAGCATGAAGCACCGTTACTTAATGATTTAGGCTGTGCTGAGGTGTGTGGCATACTAAGTTAAGTCTGACTGTGAAATCCTTTGGAGGGCTAGTCTGTTCAGTGACTGGGGAGGGCTGGAAAAGCAATCATTTCAGCATTGCAAGTTTGTCAGGGATCCTTGGCAGGTTCCCCACTGGAAACACTGAAGGTGTGCTAAAAGTTCTGGTCAGTGGTCCCTGGGGTATGGTTTCTATTACTCTCTTCATAATTCACGTCTAATCCCCTACAGTGCTTTTGATGATAAATGCATTAGGTCATAAGTAATAAATGAAGGGCATCTGAAAAGTACAATTCTGATTGCTGAAAACTTTGGGGAAAAAAAATGTTAAAATGTTTTCTATTTTCAAGTACCAATGGGAATCGCAAAAGCCACGAGAACATCAGCATAGCCGGGTGAGACTGAAAACAAAAATTAAACCCGGAGAACGTTCGACACAACAGGGATCAGCGAGCAAACGATGCAAGGAATGTTAACCTTTGAGAGAGGATTTTCTTACCCAACTATGGGAGTTTTCAATATAGGATTTTGGATTTGCACACCAAATCATTTATCTAAAACAGCTGTGAATTCCCATTCAAGGTATAACATCGAGGTAGGAATTGGAATTTCTAGGTCAGGAAGTTCACCTGGAGGGGCATTTTTGATATGACGTTTAAGTCAGACTTTGGACGTTTTGCAAAAAAGACGTCTATCTTTTGTTTTCGAAAATACAGTTCCGAACAACGTTTTGTGATTTGGACGTTTTGTTTTTTGGTCCATTTTTGAAAAAAAAAAAAAAAGTCCAAGTGCAAAACGCACAAAATCAAGCCATTGGGATGTAGGAGGAGCCAACATTTTTAGTAGACTGGTCACCCAGACATCCCAGGAAAGCAATAGGGCACCCAGATACACATCTCACCATTGCGTCCTTATCTTGTGTGCTGAGCCCCCCAAAACCCACTACCCCCAACTGTACACCACTACCATAGCCCTTACAGGTGGAGGGGGCACCTATATGTGGGTACAGTGGGTTTCTGGTGAATTTTGGAGGACTCACATTTTCCTCCACAAGTGTAACAGGTAGGGGGAGGTAGGAGCCTGGGCCCACCTGTCTGCAGTGCACTACACCCAACACTAGAGTAACTCCAGGGACCTGCATGCTGTTCTAATGGACCTGAGTATAACATCCGAGGCTGGCATAGAGACTGGCAAGTAATGTTTTTAATCACATTTTTTAGGGGTGAGAAGGAGTTAGTGACCACTGGGGGAGTAGAAGGAGGGCATCCCTGATTCGCTCCAGTGGTCACCTGATCATTTGGGGCACCTTTTTGTGCCTTATTTATTATAAAAACAGGTCTAGCTCAAAATGTCTTTGCTTTAGTCCTGGACGTCTATGTTTTGTTCCATTATGGCTGAAAAACGGCTAAGTCTTAGGAACGCCCAGGTTTTGCAAACACACCCCTGGCACTCCCCCTTGAGATTTGGATGCACTTCTGGTGGACTTCAGAGAAAAAAAAACATCTAAAAATAGGTTTCGAAAATACCGATTTGGACGTTTTTGTGAGAGAAACGTCCAAATGCAGACTTATGCCACTTTTTGGACGTTTCTCTCTTTTGAAAACGAGCCCGCTGGTGTTTTACAAAAGGCTTTTCTGAACTTTGGAGTCTTTTGTAAAATACATATAAGGATGCCAGCAGATACACATATAATTACCAGCACATACAGCGGGAGCAGAGATTTCAGAAAAAGAGCAGCATCGCGCGGGGCTTTATGTCTGCAGATGCCAACTTGATGCATGTGGGAAAGAGGAAGCCGAATTATAGCTACGTCATGCAAGGTTCCACGTTAGGAGTCACGGACCAAGAAAGGGATCTAGGTGTCGTCGTCGATGATACGTTGAAACCTTCTGCTCAGTGTGCTGCTGTGGCTAAGAAAGCAAATAGAATGTTAGGTATTATTAGGAAAAGAATGGAAAACAAAAATGAGGATGTTATAATGCATTTGTATCGCTCCATGGTGCGACCGCACCTCGAATATTGTGTTCAATTCTGGTCGCCGCATCTCAAAAAAGATATAGTGGAATTAGAAAAAGGTGCAGAGAAGGGCGACGAAAATGATAAAGGGGATGGGACGACTTCCCTATGAGGAAAGGCTAAAGCGGCTAGGGCTCTTCAGCTTGGAGAAAATGTGGCTGAGGGGAGATATGATAGAGGTCTATAAAATAATGAGTGGAGTTGAACGGGTAGATGTGAAGCGTCTGTTCACGCTTTCCAAAAATACTAGGACTAGGGGGCGTACGATGAAGCTACAATGTAGTAAATTTAAAACGAATCGGAGAAAAATGTTTCTTCACTCAACGTGTAATTAAACTCTGGAATTCATTGCCAGAGAATGTGGTAAAGGCGGTTAGCTTAGTGGAGTTTAAAAAAGGTTTGGACGGCTTTCTAAAGGAAAAGTCCATAGACCGTTATTAAATGGACTTAGGAAAAATCCACAATTCCAGGAATAACATGTATAGAATGTTTGTACGTTTGGGAAGCTCGCCAGGTGCCCTTGGCCTGGATTGGGCGCTGTCGTGGACAGGATGCTGGACTCGATGGATCTTTGGTCTTTTCCCAGTATGGCATTACTTATGTACCCTAGCTGAGATAACATTTAACCATTTCTCTTGACCTCATGTGCAACTTTCTTTAAATCAATCATCTTACTTTCTAACTCTTCCTACTTTCTTACCTTTCTATGTGTTACATCTTTCCTATAATGTTCTATTACGTATTGTGTTGACGTTGTAAATAGTATACCATGCCATACTTTGTACTGTTTTTGAATATTTTTACTGCCGTAATTGCCTATTGCTCATGCTTGATCTATTCTTGCTGTACACCGCCTTGAGTGAATTCCTTCAAAAATGCGGTAAATAAATCCTAATAAATAAATAAATACACCCTTGAAATCACTGGGGTAATTGTCAGCTGGTGCTGATTGGCATTTTTTTTAAACACTGGCTGAATGAATCCTGGATATTCAGGCCAATGGCAGTCACCAAGAGTTATCCTGATTATCACTGATATCCAAGGACAGTACTTGCAAAGGTACCCAGTTAACCTAGGAGAGCCTTTTTCCTGTCCTAAATTAAGCAGATAGTTAAGCAGTAACTCTGGTTCTGCCCCCACTGTGCCCCAGCACTTCTGGGTTATGCTTTGGCGGTCTGCCCTCTATTCAGTGCTGCTCAATATTAGAGTATGGCCTAGTTAATGAGAGTTAACCTGTTTAGGGTGCCAAAAATATGATGTTTTCAATGGCAGACCCTAAGCAGGGCGAGGTGGAGTGGAGGAGTAGCCTAATGGTTAGTATACTGGCCTGAAAACCAGGGGAATTAGTACCTGTATACAATATGTAAACCGCTTTAAGTACGTAAGTATTGCCACACTGGGACAGACCAAAGGTTCATCAAGCCCAGCATCCTATTTCCAACAGTGGCCAATCCAGGTCACAAGTACCTGGCAAGATCCTGAAAAAGTTCAATACATTTTATGTTGCTTATCCCAGCAATACGCAGTGGATTTTTCCCAAGTCAATTTACTAGTGGTCTATGGACTTTTCCTTTAGCAATCCGGGCGGACCTTTTTTAAACCCCGCTAAGCTAACCGCCTTTACCACACTCTCTGGCTATGAATTCCAGAGTTTAATTACACGTTGAGTGAAGAAAGCTTTTCTCCAATTCGTTTTAAATTTACTATTTTGTAGCTTAATCGCATGCCCCCTAGTCCTAGTATTTTTGGAAAGAGTAAAGAAACGATTCACGTCTACCCGTTCCACTCCACTCATTATTTTATAGACCTCTATCATATCTTCCCTCAGCTGTCTGGATCTGCCATATTCTGTAACACTGGGTGCAAATTGTAGGAATGTCCCCGACCTGCCCACGGGCATCCCATTGCCACACCCCCTTTTCGGATCTGTGCCTCAAATTGCATTTGATTGCAACCATATCCCATCCCCTTGCAAGACAATGGGCAGGATTTCTAACATAGCCATTTACATGTGTAACTGCTGCTACTTCCACAGACAGATCCTTCTAAAACGACCTTCAAAATCTGGCAGAGGTTTTCAGGAAAGGACAAAACTTCCTTCAGGCACATTTTTAATAAGGTGGCAGAAAATGCTATATGAAATTACCCCTCATTCCTCCTGCCTCTACCCCTAGTCTCATTTCCTACAAAGGAACTGCAGTGTCTGTCCAGAGACTCCCAGACTATAATTCACTGTTTGTCTTTTGTTATCATTCAGGGGTCTGCACCAAAGGGACTGAATTACAGTCTTACAATCCATAGCCAGGAGCAGTCACCGCTTTTATCATTCACAAATTCTAAGATCCTTAGCACAGCTGCAGATAAGGTGAACAGGAGGATGAACAAATGTGCAAATTATAGCCATAGAGAAGAGACATCCCAGTGATGGTTCATGTCTCATTAGGAATTAATAATGCCTGATTACAACTGACAATTATTATTGGGTCTGAAGTCTCTTTTTTTTTCCCTGTAATGTCTTCATGCATTAAAATGCAACAGTACAGCAACTGGTAACTGAGAAATGTATTCCCGCAAGATGCGCTATACGGATCTAGAATTTTATTTCAGTTCTGTGCTTCTCTGCTTTTTTCCCCCAGATATATTAGTTTTCTTATTTACTTTGACCAGTAAATGTCAGGTGTACTGAGTCTTTTCGAAAAATAAGTTTGTGCATCACGTCCTACATTTTAAAAATGATTCTTTTCTCTGAATTCATCATTAATGCTGGGCTTAGCATGGAGTATATGAATGGGAATAAAACTTCAGTCAGCTGATTTTTGTTATGCAAGATTTCTTATTCCTTATTTCAGTATAATCAGTTGCTTTGTCAGGAAAAGGATTGCTTTAAAGTGACTTGCAATGCACAGAACACATTGTAATAAAGACAATTTAACATTCTTTCTTCCTTCGAAAGGTGGTTTCTCCCTTAGGAAGGATCTGCTCCTGGTGTTTACAGAGAGAGCAAAATTGGGTTCCGCCTATATTGTTCATAAGCTGGAGGAGTGGCCTAGTGGTTAGAGTACTGGTCTTGCAATCTAGAGGTGGCCATTTCAAATCCCTCCCCTGCTGCTCATTGTGATCTTGGCCAAGTCACTTAACCCTCCATTGCCTCAGGTACAAACTTAGATTGTGAGCCCTCCTGGGACAGAGAAATATCCAGAGTACCTGAATGTAACTCACCTTGAGCTACTACTGAAAAAGGTGTGAGCAAGAGTGGAGGAGTAGCCTAGTGGTCAGTGTAGTGGACTTTGATCCTGGGGAACTGGGTTTGATTCTCACTGCAGCTCCCTGTGACTCTGGGCAAGTCACTTAACCCTCCATTGCCCTGGTATAAAATAAGTACCTGAATATATGTAAACCACTTTGAATGTAGGTGCAAAAACCTCAGAAAGGCAGTATATCAAGTCCCATTTCCCTTTCCCCCTTTCCCTTATGACATCACAATATCAGAAGTGAGTCAAGTATCGGGCAATCAAGCCACTGTGACATCACTGATGAGGTTGGCTCTTATTGGTGGACTGAGTGGAGGAGTAGCCTAATAGTTAGTGCAGTGGACTTTGATCCTGGGGAACTGAGTTTGATTCCCACTGCAGCTCCTTGTGACTCTGGGCAAGTCACTTAACCCTCCATTGTCCCTGGTACAAAATAAGTACCTGAATATATGTAAACCGCTTTGAATGTAGTTGCAAAAACCTCAGAAAGGCGGTATATCAAGTCCCATTTCCCTTATGACATCACAATATCAGAAGTGAGTCAAGTATTGTGTAATCAAGCCATTGTGACATAGTAGATGACGGCAGAAAAAGACCTGCACGGTCCATCTAGTCTGCCCACGATAAACTCATATGTGTATACCTTACCTTGATTTGTACCTGTCTTTTTCAGGGCACAGACCGTACAAGTCTGTCCAGCAGTATTTCCCGCCTCCCAACCACCAGTCCCGCATCCCATCACCGGCTCCGGCACAGACCCCGTATAAGTCTGCCCTCCCCTATCCTAGCCTCTCAACCACCAACCCCTCTTCCCCCGCCACCCAATTTCAGCTAAGCTTCTGTGGATCCATTCCTTCTGCACAGGATTCCTTTATGCCTGTCCCACGCATGTTTGAATTCCGTTACCGTTTTCATCTCCACCACCTCCCGCGGGAGGGCATTCCAAACATCCACCACTCTCTCCGTGAAAAAATACTTCCTGACATCTTTCCTGAGTCTGCCCCCCCTTCAATCTCATTTCATGTCCTCTCGTTCTACCGCCTTCCCATCTCCGGAAAATAGCGCTCTGAGTCAGCTTAGCACCGGGATCTGCACCCAATTTTGGGTACGCGGAGATTTACACTAATTGAAACCTGGTGTAAATTAGGCCTGGATTTGCCATATTCTATAACACTGCATGCAAAGCGTAGGAATGTCCCTGACCCGCTCGTGACCCTCCCACTGCCACACCCCCTTTTTCGGATCTGTGTCTCAATTGCGTTTGCTGCATGTTATGCTGTTACACAGCACAGAGGATTTTTCAATTTGCTGATTTGACTAACGATTACACTTTTGGTGAAAAAAAATTGACCTTTTCTCTTGTTTGCAAAATAATTCACTTGATCCCATAAATTTTAATGAGGTTTCATGACATGCCCATCATCCCCGGCCCTCATGCTCTATTACCCTCAAGGTATGCAAATCTCTCTCATGCATATTTGTTACAGCTATCCAGAAAACCTGCCCAGCTGGTAGCCCTCAAGCCAGGACTGCCCATCCTTGCCTTAATGAAACAATATCGCTTTTTGCTTGGCTGCTGTAAAAATATCATTTGAATTTATAGACTCAAGGTGACATGATAGATCCGGATTTCTCAGGGCTGAATCTGTCTTGCTTTCGCTTTGGCATTACAGTCTTGTATTTCCTACTGATACCCGAGTACATAGAAGCCTTGCATTAAAATGACTCTTCAATATAATTAGCAACAGAATATTCTGCAGTATGAAATTACCTGGCACAATCTCCTTCAAGAAGATACATCATCCTGCTTATAATCGAAAGAGAAAAACGCCTATATTGTGACCCAAATCGGGAGATAGACGTTTATCTCCCAAAAACGAATAAAGCGGTATAATCGAAAGCCGAATTTGGACGTTTTCAACTGCACTCCGTCGCGGATGCGGACAAAGTTGATGGGGGCGTGTCGAAAGCGTGGTGAAGGCGGAACTGGGGCGTGGTTATCTGCCGATCAGAGATGGGCGCCTTTCGCCGATAATGGAAAACAAATATGCGTTTTTAGCGAGAATTTAGGGCACTTTTCCTGGACCCTGTTTTTCCACGAATAAGGCCCCAAAAAGTGCCCTAAATGACCAGATGACCACTGGAGGGAATCGGGGATGACCTCCCCTGACTCCCCCAGTGGTCACGAACCTCCTCCCACCACAAAATATGCCGTTTCACAACTTTTTATTTTCACCCTCAAATGTCATACCCACCTCCCTGGCAGCAGTATGCAGGTCACTGGAGCAGTGGACTTCAGGCAGGTGGACCCAGGCCCATCCCCCCCCACCTGTTACACTTGTGCTGGTAAATGGGAGCCCTCCAAACCGCCCCCCAAACCCACTGTACCCACGTGTAGGTGCCCCCCTTCACCCCTTAGGGCTATAGTAATGGTGTAGACTTGTGGGCAGTGGGTTTTGAGGGGGATTTGGGGGGCTCAACACCCAAGGGAAGGGTGCTATGCACCTGGGAGCTCTTTTACCTTTTTTTTTGTTTTTGTAAAAGTGCCCCCTAGGGTGCCCGGTTGGTGTCCTGGCATGTGAGGGGGACCGGTGCAGTACAAATCCTGGCCCCTCCCACGAATAAATGTCTTGGAGTTATTCGTTTTTGAGCTGGGCGTTTTCGGTTTCCATTATCGCTGAAAAACAAAAACGCCCAGCTCAAAAAAAGATAAACGTCCATGTTTTTTTGAAAATACGATTCGGTCCGCCCCTTCACGGACCCGTTCTCGGAGATAAACGCCCATGGAGATAGGCGTTTCTGTTCGATTATGCCCCTCCATAGGTACTGTGATGAGGCTGAGCTTTTTAAGATGGGGCCTGGGTGGCCTCAACCATTGTTTCTACGTTTTATATTGGTTCAATAATAGGAATCACTTCCCTGTCCGCTGGGGGTGTGTTATACGACTGCATTTTCATTAAGGTTTTAATTATGGTAGTTCTCGTAAATTATCCAAAACGTGCTTATTTTCTAAGTTTTCACTTTTTATACGTTTTTGATAAGTTTTATCAATTATGGCTATGTAAAATCGGGATTCTGAGTTCCCGACATCTTTTTGTAAGCCGCCCTGAACTATTTATGGTACGAGCGGCCTATCAGCCATAACTGTATTTTATTGTGCTGTATCATACAGAGTCCCAGGCTGGCTATTTCTTCTGTAAGGGGAGGCTTTTAAAAAGATAACAGACCGCTGCAAAACTAAAAGGACAACATGGCTGACCAAAGCCTACTGCTAGGCCTCAGGGCCTTAAAAATCGGAATATTTTTTATTCTTTTTTAGGGGTCCCCGGATGCAATTGGAAACAAATTACAGTATACTTCGATGAACCCATTATGAAGTGACTAGTACCAGAGCCCAGAGTCCAACTAGCTTTGACCAGAAATAATAGAAACCACTACAACTTTGGCAGTGTCTTTTAGAAGCAAGTTGTAATCACCAAAAATTGCATAATGTTTCAAAAATCAGTCTAGCAAGCCACGATAATGCCTTCCTTTCAACAAAAAATATGTGTAATTAATATACTGCCTTAGAAGTGTTCCAAGCAAAAGCCTCTCAATGTGTGTATTGATTGTAAATGATAGCTATATTTATCCTAACATGAAGAGAGAGAAAAAAAAAGAAAGAATGAATTAGATTATATTTGATGGGGAAAGGCTATGGAGCATCTCTTTTCATTGCATATTTTAATGGATAGCTATTTCAAAATAGAAAAAAAAAGTTCAAAGAAGGAAAGACTATTTTAAAGTAATACTCCTTCATCTAAGGGAGCGGCCATCTTGGGACTAGGAAGCTGCATAAAATGTCATTCAACAATGCACCATTAAGGGAGAAAGTTAACAACATGGGCCACTGTTAAGACATATTATTTTACCACTAGTCACCTATTTTAGTACAGGTCCCATTTTAGACAGTGAAAATAACTCTTAGTAACTACCAACCCAGATTAACAGTAGCCCTACCTTGATATTTTCCCTACTAAGGATCTATCAAGGGGTTCACTCCACCAGAGTTCCACTGAGCGGGAGGTTGTATAAAATAATTTTACAAAGAAGGGACACCCTTCCAGTACCAACTATTTTACACAGTGTAGAATGGTATCCTATTAAGCCACATAATGAGTCCGCAACATGCAAGGTTTTAGGAGAAAGTCATTTAGGGGCAGGGAAAGAGGCAACTGCTTGCCCTGGGATATGTAGTATGGAGTGTTGCTACTCTAAGATTCTGCATGGAATCTTGTCACTCTTTAGGATTCCAGAATCTTGCTATTCTTTGGGGTTCTACATAGAATGTTGCTACTCTAAGATTCTGCATGGAATCTTGTCACTCTTTAGGATTCCAGAATCTCTATTGTTTGGGGTTCTACACAGAATGTCGCTACTCTTTGAGATTCTGAATGGAATCTCGTCACTCCTTAGGATTCCAGAATCTTGCTATTCTTTAGGGTTCAAACATGGAATGTTGCCACGATTTGGGTTTCTGCCAGGTACTTGTGACCTGGCTTGGCCACTGCTCGGAAAACAGGATACTGGGCTAGATGGACCGCTGGTCTGACCCAGTATGGCTATTCTTATGTTCTAAATTGAGAAAAGACAGAGAAAAACATGAAATCCATCACTGATGGAGTTTAAATTTGTCACAGATAAAATAACAATGTACAGAAAAAAAAATGCCAACTGGCCACAGGGCTCCAGGCAAGCCTAGACTAGTGGAGGATAGAGGTTAGCAAAATGGTCTCCGTGGTGCCCAAGTCACTGGGAAAGTTCTGATTCACCGTACAAAACTCCTCTATTTCCTGTGTAATGTTTTGAAACAGTAGCCGTGGGAGTAGTAAATTGTACTTGCTTGATGTATGCAGAAAATATCATCCCGTAGGAAGGCAGGCAAAGGTACCAAGGGCAAGTCTATTAAATCTATTGGAATTGGTACATTTGACAGAAAAACTGTTATAACCTAAAGTCAGATCATGACTAATATGGCTCACTGCTCTGCCTCAGAAGTGAAATATATGATTGTCATATTGCCTTCAACACAAACACTATCTGAAATCAATTTCTCGTGTTAGTCGGGGAACAGTAGCTACAGAGAAAAAGCAAATCTGTATGCGTTTCGAAAGGAAAACACACGCCAGTAGAGCGAGTTTCCATCATGCAGGTCTTTGTTCCATTTCAGTTTGCTAGGTTTCATATTTTTATGGCATTAGAAGAGGTACAGATTTAATTGTAGCTCCTCTGTTTTCTGGCCTGTACTGGTGAGCCCTGGGGTCTGGGGTCTACTGGGGTGGAGGCCTGCGTGTGTTTCTACTAACTCTCAGTATAGCAACCCCCCTTCAGTCAGATCAAAGATAAGTGGAGGATTAAATAGAAAAACCTGATTGAAATGCCACATTTATTTGCCTCTGGAGAAGAATAAAACTGAAAAATAAAAACTGGGAAAGAATGCATACTCTCGATCTTCAAAGTGTTGCACTCAGGTCGGCCGCTCTGCGTATTGAGAGAGGCTATACCATATACCCAGTGCATTTTTTTCCTAGCGAAAAAGGTGCCGGTACTCAAATGCCAGGCCACCCTTCAGGGGTGGGGTGATCACTGAGGGGCCCACCCCACAATACCCAGGCCCCCTGGAACCAGAATCTAGGACAAGGCACAATTGGTGTCTAGAGCCTGAGTTCTTTCATTAAAACTTGGGGTCGGTGGGTCAATTGTAGCAGGCAATGGAAAAGGTGCCAGTACTCAGTACCCCCAAGTACCCCCTCAAAAAAAGCCTTGCATATACCGCAGTTAGGAGTCTTTGTTCTGCAGACTGTTCATTTCTTCATTTAAACTGATTCATTTTGACACCATTCATTCTAAACTTTTCGGTATCAATTGTCCAAAGCTATGGAACTCCCTACCATCCTATCTGACTGGAACGTAGACTTGACAAAGTTAAAAACAGACCTGAAGACATTCCCCCTGATATTCAGCTGATGAAGGCCAGTGTTTAATAATAAACGTTGATCGTCGTTCATTTATCCCCTGATATTCAGTGCCAGGCCATGTCTGGGCACAGGCACTGAATATCGAGGGATAATTTGGGGTAGGCAGGCTGCCGAAACTTATGTGGGCCTGGCCAATATTCAGCTGGAGCCGCATAAGAGTTAGTCAGTCCCGGATGAATATTGTGCCGGGGCCACATAACTTTTCTTTTTAATTCAAAAAAAGCCCCCAAGCCCCCTCATGCCCCCCTGAAAATGACCTTCTTTCTTTCCCCCTCCCCCCAGCATGAACTCCACCCCCCAAAGGGCCTTCTCCCCCCCAAGCCAACCAGGTAGGCCTTCCCCCGGGGCCTACCTGTAGCTCTGGTGGTCCGTGGTGGTCAATGGGGCAGGAGTGCAGGCTCCTCGCTCCTTCTTCTTGCGGCTGCTGAATAAAAATGTCCGCCTCGACCTCTCACGGCAGCTTTTGGGCTGTCCTAAATTTGGATGCTTAGGAATGCGGGTGCTGGCACTGAACAATACTGGCATCCGCATAACCCCGGGCTCCTCCCTAATGCCACTCCCCATACTGACCCCCGACTTGCCCCTTTTTTGGCTGTGGTCAGAGGCGATATTCAGGGGCACTGCCTGATTTAGTGTGTGTGTGGGGGTGGGGGGGGGTAGGTGGCGATAAGCGATTTAATCGGGCAGAAGCCCATCCTACCCACTTAAATCGCTTTGAATATCGGCCCCATTCCTTTTTCAAGAGGCTTATTCCAATGCTCTGCTGTTATCCTGCTGCCCTCTGTGCCACCCCCTCTGTTTCCTCTCCTCCTTTTCATTGTTTTTTTACTGTATTGGTAATTTGTGAACTGCTTAGATAGTTCTACTGTTCAGGGCCGCCAAGAGGAGGGGGCGGGGGAAAGATTCCCTTGGGCCAGGCTTTCAAGGGCGCTGGGGTCTGTCTCCTGCTCCTGATGGGACCCAGGTGATCACATTAATGCAATCACCCAGGTCTCTACATGAGCAGGACATAGACTCCGGTGCTGGGAGGAGCAGAAACAGGATTCCAAATTGGGTTTGGCTTCGGGGTCTTTGGTTTGGCCGACAGGGGTCTCCAAGCCCCACCAGCAGAAGACTTCCTCTAGCACTGTTCTCCACCACATTGCCTGCCCTGCTTCCCCTCATGTTGCACATGCTCAGTTTTGATGAAATTAAGCATGCATGACATGAAGGAAAGCAGTCATAGGGTAGGCAATGCGGCAGAGAACAGCGCTGGAGAAAGGTTTCTGCTGGTGGGGCTTGGAGACCCCTGTCAGCCAAACCAAAGACCCCGAAGCCAAACCCAATTTGGCCAATTTGACTCCCGCCAGTCAAGGTATGTGGAGGTGGGGCAAAATATGCCCCTCCCCCTTTGGGCGCCAGACCCCCAATTTTTAAAGTCTGACTATGCAGCATCCTGGGGGGGGGGGGGGGGGGGGGTAGCGGCAGCAGTCTTGTCTTGGGCCTGGCTCAGTCTCTCGGAAGCCAACATGTCCATACGTATTTCACTTTATTCTTAAGACTGATGTTTACAAGACAGAATCCAATTCTCCCATGAAGTTTGTAGAATCCCCCTTGTAGTGACATACAATCCAGAGCTAGAAGAACTGAGAGGAATCATAAAAGATCTACAGCCACTACTCCAGGAGGATGAACTACGGAAAGGGATATTCCTATCCCCACCACTGCTGGCCTTCCGACAGCCACCCAACTTAAAGCACAAACTACTGAAAAGCAAGCTCGCAAAAGAAACTCAAAAAGACGAAGAGAGGGGTACACATCCTTGCAATATATCTAGCTGCGAACTGTGCCAACACATTTCACGGGATCCCACAATCATTCATAAAAGAAAAATAGTCAACAAAAAGGAATCCTTCACATGCTCATCTTCCAATGTGGTATATCTCATTCAATGTAAAAAGTGTGAGGAAGGGGTGCTATGTTGGAGAAATAAGTCAGATGCTGACGAACAGATTTAATTTACATAGACATCATATGAAAAATGCCAGTGCCAACCAGGAAGTCACCTCTGTGGGACAGCAATTTACAAAACCAGAACACTGTATCAATGGTTTTATGGTGAGAATACTAAAAGGAAACGTTAAGACAATCCAGGAAGGTAAGACCTTTGAAGTCAGAATGATTAAATATTTTGACGCCCACCAGACAGGACTTAACAAAGATCTGGGCTTTCTAGCCCATTATAAACCATGAAATTCTACTGCTTTGTCACCCTCTTATCTACTATCCATCTCTCCAGTGCCGTAGCGAGGGCGGCTGACACCCGGGGTGGGTCGCTGCTGCGCACACCCCCCGGAGCGCATTCTTACATTGAATTAGGAAGCGAGGGGTGGGCGAGAGGGCCGATCCGCCCCTGAGTGCACGTCGCTCGGAGCTGCGTCGGCTCCGCTGGTTCCCTGCTCTCTCTGCCCCGGAACAGGAAGTAACCTGTTCCGGGGCAGAGGGCAGGGAACCAGCAGAGCCGACACCCCCCCCCCCCAGCGGCGTGCACCCGGGGCGGACTGCCCCACCACCCCCTCCCCTTCCTACACCACTGCATCTCTCCCTGTCTCTCATCCACACAGCTCCCCCTTACCTACCCCACCCTTTTCCTGTGAAATCATCATTGGAATGCTTTGGTGTTTCACTTCTATATACTGTTATTTATCAATGTTTGCTTATTTCCGATCTGATGAAGAAGGGTTACCTTCAAAATGTATGTATGTATTACCTTCACATCCAAGAAATCTTTTACAAATGATGGTGGTGGTGGTGGGGGTGGGGGGAAAACATGCTTTTAACGAGGATATTGATTTACAGTGTAAACAAACCTGGGCAATGAACTGCACTGGCTCTAGGAGGTATTCTCTAATTAACCTAAGGCGATTAATCTGTCTTATCCTACACATAATCAAGCAATAAAGACAAACCATGAATAACAAAAGGAAGGGGTGTAGAAGAGGGAAAGAGCATCCTGACCTTCCAGAATATGGATTTATATCTTTAGCAGCAAGCTTCTCCCTTTGTGGCAGTCAGTAGTACGGCTGGAGATTTATTTAAAACAAGAGTTTAGGGCATTTTTAACATTTCTTGGAAACGGAAAATAATCTATCATTAGCGCCTGTTAGTACAGTAACTCTCTGTTTTCCACAGCACGGTTCTGTTTCGGAGAGGGTCTTCTCATCCTAAGAACACAAAACAATAGAAAACGGAACAGAACAAAGCAAAGCAGAGAAACAGTAATTATTACAGCTAACCTGTCACAGTACCATGAAACAAAAGTATCGCCTATTTTATTTACCCCATGGTTGAGATATTAGGGCCAATATTTAGTCGTTCACAGCCATGATTCATAGTACATGATGACGGCAGAAAAAGACCTGCACGGTCCATCCAGTCTGCCCAACAAGATAACTCATGTTTGCTACTTTTTGTGTACACCCTACTTTGATTTGTACCTGTGCTCTTCAGGGCACAGACCGTATAAGTCTGCCCAGCACTATCCCCGCCTCCCAACCACCAGCCCCGCCTCCCAACCACCGGCTCTGGCACAGACAGTATAAGTCTGCCCAGCACTATCCCCGCCTCCCAACCACCAGCCCCGCCTCCCAACCACCGGTTCTGGCACAGACAGTATAAGTCTGCCCAGCACTATCCTCGCCTCCCACCACCGGCTCAGGCACAGACCGTACAAGATTCGATCTAACCCCAGGTATTCAATGCTGCGTCATGCGCAGATCCCGACACTGAATAGCCAGGAATTAGTAGTGAACCACCAGTCTTCCCACAACCTCTTCCCTCCCCCTACTCTCTTACAACAAATCCCCCGACTAATACAACTTATCCCCTCCCTACCACCTCTACTACCCCTACTCTTGTTCTATCACCTAACTAATTCTATCACTCTGCGTTACTACAGATTTAATACAGCTTGTACTTCTCTCTGCAATACATTGAAACCATATCTACTATGTAAGCCGCATTGAGCCTGCCATGAGCGGGAAAGCGCGGGGTACAAATGTGATAAATAAATAAACCAGACACTGGCTGGTATTCACACCGATGCCCAGTTAACTTGGGACCCAATGATTGGTTCCCTGCGCTATTCCGAAACAGTGCCATACAAATAGCGGCAGAGCAACAAAGGGAATTAACTCCCCAATGATTCAATGCTAATAACTTGCACATTTAGGCGCAATATTAGCGTTCATCATCGGGGGAAAGCGCGGGAGGATTTGCCTGGGCATGCGCTCAAGCATAATCCTCTTGCACTTGTTTTGGCGGGTTCCAGTCTGTCAAAAAAAAAAAAATCTAAGACCTTCAAACATTCCAAGGGGCTGGAGGACTGGTGGATCCCTGGACCCCC
Source organism: Microcaecilia unicolor (assembly GCF_901765095.1). Taxonomy (NCBI): domain Eukaryota; kingdom Metazoa; phylum Chordata; class Amphibia; order Gymnophiona; family Siphonopidae; genus Microcaecilia; species Microcaecilia unicolor. The sequence continues at coordinate 109,589 of NW_021963010.1, forward strand.
CCTGGGGCATGGCCCTGGTGGCCAAGTGACCCCAGGCCCCCACAGCCCCCAGACACCGACATGGGTGGCTGGAGGTCCAGTGGATTTCCACGGGGGGTGGGGCATGCTAGACCACCAGGTGTGGGCTAGAGGTTCAGAGACTTCCAGGGGAGAAAGTGATAACCCTATGCCACCCGCATGATCAGAGCGCAATGTTCTAATCATATGGGCGGAATACCAAAGAGCCATATTTAAATATAATTTAAATGAGCTTTGTGGTATTCCCTGGTGTGCTCGCGCCACCGATTATGCATTACTGGTAAACGAGGGCACTACTTTGGTGCTAGTGGGCTCTAGCGCCTGTGTTTACCTTTGATCATCGGGACATCGGTGCACTTAGATGGTTGGCGGACTGAATATTGCCACTAATGATCTAAGTTGTGGATCTACCTGGATGGTTAGGGAATGACCAGCTAGACGAGATATTTAGCAGCAATAGCCAGTTAGGTGCCGCTGAATATTGGTGCCAACTTAATTGGTCAAACCCCTTTGAATAAAAGGCCCTTAATGTATATGTGAAGATATTGGAATACAAGTGATGCACCCGGAATAAGTAAATAAATCAACATATTTATTTATTAATTTATTCATGTGCTTAACCCACTCTACCAATAACGCCCAGAATGGGTTACAAATGTACACACATAATCATATTGACAAACATTTACAGAAAACATCGAAATGTAAGTTACAAAATATAAAACCCAGTATCTGCAATACCTCACAATATGAACATGCAGGAGTCGGAGGAGGCGTTGGAGTTGGGTTGTATATGGGAATTTATAAGCACAACTGTCTGAACTGAACAGTGTGGATGGGCTGATTTAGAACATAAGAGTAGCCATACTGGGTTAGACCAATGCTCCATCTAGCCCAGTATTCTGTTTTCCAAACAGTGGCCAAAGTACCTGGCAGAAACCCAAATCGTGGCAACATTCCATGTAGAACCATAAAGAACAGCAAGATTCTGGAATCCTAAAGAGTGACAAGATTCCATGCAGAATCTCAAAGAGTAGCAGCATTCCATGTAGAACCCCAAACAATAGCAAGGTTCTGGAATCCTAAAGAGTGACAAGGTTCCATGTACAATCTCAGAGTAGCAACATTCCATACTACAAATCCCAGGACAAGCAGCTGCTTCCCATGTCTGTCTCAATAGCAGACTATGGACTATTCCTCCAGGAATTTGTCCAAACCTTTTTTTAATCCCAGATACGCTAATTGCTGTTACCACCTCCTCCTGCAATGAGTTCCCAGGACAAGCAGTTGCTTCCCATGTCTGTCTCAATAGCAGACTATGGACTATTCCTCCAGGAATTTGTCCAAACCTTTTTTTAATCCCAGATACGCTAATTGCTGTTACCACCTCCTCCTGCAATGAGTTCCAGTGGCCGTTATCTGTTGTCATTTGTCTGGTAGGATGTATTGTCTGGCTTCTGTACATTCAGAAATGAGAAGTTTCAGCACATCATCACCACCCTAGTCGGGGGGGGGGGGGGTTCTCAAACCAGTCCTCAGGACACACCCAGACAGGTTTTCAGGATGCCTGCAATGATTATGCATGAGAGAGATTTGCATGCAATGGAGATACTACATACTTATTTCTCTCATGCATAGTGATTGTCGATATCCTCCAAATCTTACTGGCTGGGCATGTCCTGATAACTGGGTTGAGAACCCAGGGTATCGAGAAGTATGCTGTGATCGACAGTGTCAAAAGCAGCGGAAAGATCAAAACTCTGCTGCCCATCTCATCTTCTGCCAGGGTCGCTTTACTCATACTACCCCTCTCCTCAAGACCCTTCACTGGCTCCCTATCCGTTTTCGCATCCTGTTCAAACTTCTTCTACTAACCTATAAATGTACTCACTCTGCTGCTCCCCAGTATCTCTCCACACTCGTCCTTCCCTACACCCCTTCCCGTGCACTCCGCTCCATGGATAAATCCTTCTTATCTGTTCCCTTCTCCGCTACTGCCAACTCCAGACTTCGCGCCTTCTGTCTCGCTGCATGCACCCTACGCCTGGAATAAACTTCCTGAGCCCCTACGTCTTGCCCCATCCTTGGCCACCTTTAAATCTAGACTGAAAGCCCACCTCTTTAACATTGCTTTTGACTCGTAACCACTCGCCTCCACCTACCCTCCTCTCTTCCTTCCCGTTCACATTAATTGATTTGATTTGCTTACTTTATTTATTTTTTGTCTATTAGATTGTAAGCTCTTTGAGCAGAAACTGTCTTTCTTCTATGTTTGTGCAGCGCTGCGTACGCCTTGTAGCGCTATAGAAATGCTAAATAGTAGTAGTAGTAGTCTCTTGTAACCAGAGCTAATATTGTGATGTCATAATGCCTCAGGCCACCAATAAGAGCCAACCTCATCAGTGATGTCACAATGGCTTGATTGTCCTATACTTGGCTCACTTTTATTACATAGCTCTTTGAGCAGGGACTGTCTTTCTTCTATGTTTGTGCAGTGCTGCGTATGCCTTGTAGCGCTATAGAAATGCTAAATAGTAGTAGTAGAGAACCCCTGCCCTAGTGTATATTTTATTTATCTATTAGGATTTATTCACCAGCTTTTTGAATAAATTCACCCAATATGGTGTACAGCAAGAATAAGCCAGACACAGGCAATAGACAATAACAGCAATATATATAAAAACAATAGAGTTTTGGTTGTTTCAGGATCTTTCAGTTTAAAGGTTAATAACCATCCCTCCCCTTCACTGGTCCCAAATATTCTAGACAGAATCCCAGCGGAGGGGGTTCCATCTTCTCCTCTGCTGCCTGTGGCTTTGCTTAGACATCCAGTTATCTCAGAACAAATGTGCTACCCCACAGATATCAGACAAAGCGGGCAAGCTGCCAGCACCTCTTCCTTCATAATCCCCCTGTCTGGCATTAAACCGCAGAGCCAAATGCAGCATATTTATGAGAAGCTAAAACAAACACAGAGCTGGTTAAATGAGTTTAATTAACTGAATACTACACACGGATAAGACACGGGGGGTTGGGATAGCAGAGGGCACTGTTCATTTCCAACCAACGGCATAATCGATGGACCTAATCAGTTCATCGACAAGCAGCCGGGTGGGAAGGGAGATAGAGGTCCCTCTTTATTTATGTTTTGGGAGTATCGACCCTTTGGGATTAACTTTTCTGCACATGGGGTGGTGAAGGGGAAGTGACTAAGCCACTCATTACTGGAGCCTACTTTAAAAGAGATTATGGGAGCCAAGGAATTTCAGGAGTGCTTAAAGGAAAGGCACAGTTGCCTTCTTATATGAAGTGTTGAAACGTGAAATAGATAAAGCTAAAGTCATCTTAGTGAGAAGGTGAAGGAGAGGCTGGGCTTACAAATTTTGTTCTTATTTTTTTTTTTTAGCATAACAACAATAATAGATTTCTCCCAAAATGGATCCCTCTGAACTTGGGGCCCTATTAGACAATGAAATGGGGACAAAGTTTGTCCCCACCCCCGTGGGTTCTGTCTCCATCTCCGCCCCATCCCCATAGGCTCTGTCCAGTGGTGTACCAAGGGGGGAGGCGGTGGGGGTGGTCCGCCCCGGGTGCACGCCGCTGGGGGGGGGGTGCCGTGTGCCTGTCGGCTCTTCGTTTTCATGCTCCCTTTGCCCCGGAACAGGTTCCTGTTCCGGGGCAGAGGGAGCATGAAAACGAAGAGCCAGCAGGCGCGGCACCCCCCCAGCGGTGTGCACCCGGGGGGGGGTGTCGCGCTGTTCCGGGGGGCGCTGCATCCGGAGGGGCGGGGCGCATCGGCGATCCGCCCCGGGTGTCAGCCCCCCTAGGAACGCCACTGGCTCTGTCCTCATCTGCAGAAGCTTCAAACAAGTCATCAACAGTCTCAGGATTCAGTCTAGCTCTCCTGTCTTCCACAGTCCTTCCTGCAATAGAAGACGTCTTCTCAGAAGATGTGCTGGTAGCAGGATGTACAGGATCCCCCCATGCAAATCTTGCTAGTTGTGGCCAGCATGTTTGCGTGGTTTTTTTTGCAAAAAAATCAAAATATTGTTGTCTGCATCAAACATAAATAACAGTCCAGTTCATTAACAGGCTTCAAAGGAGAAAATGACGTGGGGACAAAGTTTGTCCCCGTGGGCTCTGTCCCCATCCCCGCAGAACTGACAGCGCAGCGCGTGCCTGAAAGCAGTGCTGCAGCTCCACGTTTGCTTTTGCTGTTTTGCCGCCGCTGCTGCATTGGGAGAAGCAGCAGCAGCGGCAGTAAGAAAAAATGATTCCTCATCTCAGCGGGAGACTTTCCTGCTTTGGCGGGAGCGCGGGAGATGGCCCACCAAAGCGGGAGTCTCCCTTGGCAGGTCTGGGACAGGTTTGGGAACCACTTGGCTTGCGCAGGCCCCACAGGCTTCCATCTGCCATGTTCCACCAAACAGGAAACAGGCAATGACATCAGTGAGGGCGGGACATTGCAGATGGAAGCCTTCGGGGCTGGTGCAAGCAGTGAGAATGAATCACTGCAGGCGCCGAGGATACCTGTACCGACATTGAGGAGGGACAGAGTTTAGAGACAGGAGTGCAGGTGCCAGGATGTCACAGAGAAGAGGGAGAAGATGTGGGGTAGGTGAAATAAAAAAAAAACCTCTTATGATCTCTGGGAAGATGTTTGTGGTGTGTGGTTGGGGAGAGGGCCACGTGCGCATGGAGGGGCCCATCCAATTTACCTCTGGGCCCATCCAAAATACAGAGTCTGGCTACACCTCTGGGACTTTTCTTCCAGGAACTTGTCAAAACCTTTTTTTTTTTTCTTTTTAAACCCAGATACACTAACTGCTGATACCACTTTAAAATTGGTGGAGCCCCTGCAGTACAGTTTGGTAGACATAGCAGATGAATACTCTAGTGCAGGGCTGGGCAACCCAGTGGCGTAGCGAGGGCGGCTGACACCCGGGGCGGGTTGCCGCTGTGCACACCCCCGGGTGCAGCACGGCACACCCCCCCTCAGCACGTGCACCCCCCCCTCGGAGCGCATTCTTACCACTGGCGCTCCGCCCCGAATGCACGTCGTCGCTGGGAGCTGCGTCGGCTCCGCTGGTTCCCTGCTCTCTCTGCCCCGGAACAGGAAGCAACCTGTTCTGGGACAGAGAGAACAGTGAACCAGCGGAGCCGACACTGCCCCCCAGCGGCGTGCACCCGGGGCGGACCGCCCCACCGCCCCCCCTTCCTACGCCACTGGGGCAACCACAGACCTTGAGGGCCACAGTCCAGTTGGGTTTTCAAGATTTCCGCAATAAATACGCATGAGATTGATTTGCATGTACTGCTTCCATTTTATGCAAATAGATCTCTTGCATATTGAAAACCTGACTGGATTGTGGCCTTCGAGGGCCATGGTTGCCCACCCCTGCACTAGGGTATTCCTCTACTGGGTCTACCAAACTGTCCTGCAGGGGCTCCGCCAACTTTAAAGTTGAAGATGGTAAAAGAGCTTTCAAGTTTAAAAGGCAGGGATGTATCCTCCAGGAAAGCATCATACAGCCTCCCCCGTTTCTTGAATATACTGGAGAAAGGTTACTGCAGTTCAATCTGGAAATTCAGATGCACACATAAAAGCAGCCACAGCAGCAGAAAAATCCTCCGAGAAAACATTAGTTTGTGCAGTCAGTCAGTGTGGATTTAAGAGAGCTCCAGGGCCATTTGCAATGTCTGGCCATTATATTCCATGCACGATTTAAAAGAGGACAGATCTCAGCAGAAGTCTGCTATCCTGATGTGTGAAGCCAGAATTAAAAAGTAGATATATGAACCCTAACTTATCTGCAGGCATTTATCCTAATCTTTGCCAGAGATATACCCAGCGTTCATTCTCCGGTTCTGTTTATATCTCATCTTTCAACGCAAAAACTCACAGTGAGGGTCACTACTGATAGGTCTGTTTTTAAAAGGGTGTCCAGAATGAATATTCCTCAGGTATATTTCCGTATCTATGGTGAAAAAAACCCCAGGCTAATTCAGTGCAACTTATACTCCTGATGGGAGTAGAAATCTGAAAAGGTCCCTGCAAGTTTGTTGGGTTCTTTGCTTGCTCGTAGAGTAACGGGCTTCGTCTTGCTAGTTCAGTGCAAGGCCTGGGAGCTAGTGGCAGCCCCTGGAGACCACTGGCATGGCTCCCCTAGTCTTTCTGTTTTTTTTTTCTGCTACTCTGTCTCTCTACCCAAGCTCAGGACAGAAAGGTGAAAATGGATTGGGGGGGGGGGGGGGGGGGGAGGGAGAACTGCATGCATGAAAGACATTTCTCAATAGACAAAAGGGGAATGCAGTTGGAAATGCTACACAACCTTGAGGATATCCCCAATGAAGTCTGAAGGTGAGCTGCTGGGGATGCATGTCGCTGACGCACACTGGTCAGCACTGTCACGGCCCTGCATGGGAAATTATTTGGTGGCTCTCCTTCAGCTCATCAGAATGCAAAGTGGCTCCAGCTTAAAAATTAATGAAGACCACAGTGCTCGTGCAATCCATCACAGAGTCTTTTTTTAAAACAGAATCGTTCCTGCGTTCGCCTGCGGAGAGGAGGAATGCCTTCTGCTAGTACTGCAATACATTGGGGATCCATATTGGAAACCAATATCACACACACATACACACGGTGTTCCCTGTGCTATTGTTTCATGCAGACTACACATATGGGTCATGGAGAATTCTACTCCTAGCTAGGCCAGTGAAGAAATGCACAGGCAGGAATTAACATATTTAACGAAACGTCTGTCGTGATGAACCTAGACTATGTATTCTGAGGAAAGGGCAGGTTAGAGCTGGTTACTAGAGTGGTGCTATGCCATCATGGAAAATCTCTGGTACCCCACTGCCTCTTTTTATTTATTAGGATTTATTTACCGCCTTTTTGAAGGAATTCACTCAAGGCGGTGTACAGTAAGAATAGATCAAACGTGAGCAATAGGTAATTACAGCAGTAAAAATATTCAAGTAACAGTACAAAGTATGGCGTGGAGGGGCATAATCGAACGGCGCCAGCCATCTATATGGCCGGCGCCACAAAAGGTGGTCCCGAACCGTATTATCAAAAAAGATGGCCGGCCATCTTTGGTTTCCATAATACGGTTGGGGCCGGCCAAATGTCAGAGATGGCCTGGTTTGAGATGGCCGGCATCAGTTTTCGCTGATAATGGAAACTGAGGCCGGCCATCTTAAACCTGGCCAAATCCAAGGCATGTGGTCGTGGGAGGAGCCAGCATTTGTAGTGCACTGGTCCCCTTGACATGCCAGGACACCAACCAATCACCCTAGGGGCCACTTCTAAAAATTAAAAAAAAAAAATAGCTCCCAGGTGCATAGCTCCCTTACCTTGGGTGCTGAGCCCCCTAAATCCCCCCCCCCCCAAACCCCATTCCCCACAACTCTACACCATTACCATAGCCCTTATGGGTGAAGGGGGCAACTATATGTGGGTACAGTGGGGTTTTTTTTTGGGGGGGGGGGGGGGGGTTGTAGGGCTCCCATTTACCACCACAAGTGTAACAGGTGGGGATGGGGGGGGGGCCTGGGTCCACCTGTCTGAAGTGCACTGCGCCCACTAAAAACTGCTCCAGGGACCTGCATACTGCTGTCAGGGAGCTGGGTATGACATTTGAGGCTGGCAAAAAAGTTTTTTTTGGGTGGGAGGGGGGTTGGTGACCACTGGGGGAGTAAGGGGAGGTGATCCCCAATTCCCTCCGGTGCTCATCTGGTCAATTGGGGCACTTGAGACTTGGTCCTTAAAACAAAATGGACCAAGTGAAGCCGGCGAAATGCTCCTCAGAGCTGGCCTTCTTTTTTCCATTATCAACTGACGCTGGCCATGTCTTAACAACGCCCCCATCCCGCCTCCCATACCCTTCCGAAACGCCCCCTTTAACTTTGGCTGGCTCTGCGACGGAAAGCAGTTGGAGCCGGCCAAAATCGGCTTTCCATTATACCGATTTCGCTGGCTTCAGGAGATGGCCGGCCATTTCCCGATTTGTGTCGGAAGATGGCCGGCAATCTCCTTCGAAAATAAGCTGGATAGTATACTACTTACAATAGCAATACAATGCGTAATAGAACACTTTAATTGATAGTTCCCTTTCAGAATTCTTAACCTGAAATCACTGGTGCTGCCCCACAGAGGTGACATCCTGATTGGTACTAGCATTTTTCATAGACACCATATGAAAAATGCTAGGGAACTTTAAAACAATACAGGAACATAAGACCTTTGAAGTCAGAATGATTAAATATTTTGACACCCACTAGACAGGACTTAACAAAGATCTGGGTTTTCTAGCCCATTATGAACCATAAAAATTGTACTGCTTTGTCACCCTCCTGTCTCCATGCATATCTCCCTGTCCCTCATCCACCCGACTCTTCCTGTCTCTCACCTATCCACCCCCATCCTGTTAGACTGTCACTGAAATGCTTTGATGTTGCACTCATATATACTATCATCTACCAACATTTGCTTATTTCCGATCTGACGAAGAAGGGCAACCTTCGAAAGCTAATCAAGAAATGTATTAAGTTATGTGCAATAAAAAAGGTATCATCTTATTTTCTTTTCCATGTTTTATTTTGTTTGATTTCTATAGATTCTTAATGGAATGTTGCTATTCCAGTAGCAACATTCCATGTAGAAGTCGGCCCTTGTAGATCACCAATGTGGCCGCGCAGGCTTCTGCTTCTGTGAGTCTGACGTCCTGCACGTACGCTCACAGAAACAGAAGCCTGCGCAGGAATGTTGCTAGTGGAATAGCAACATTCCATGTAGAATGTCCAATAGTAGCAACATTCTATGTAGAATCTCCAATAGTATCTATTTTACTGTCATATTAATGCTTGAATGTTTTCACTTATATACACTGTCAGCTAGCACATTTGCTTATTTCCGATCTGAGGAAGAAGGGCAACCTTCGAAAGCTAATCAAGAAATGTATTAAGTTATGTCCAATAAAAAAGGTATCATCTTATTTTCTTTTCCATGTTTTATTTTGTTTGATTTCTATAGATTCTACATGGAATGTTGCTATTCCACTAGCAACATTCCATGTAGAAGTCGGCCCTTGCGGATCACCAATGTGGCCGCGCAGGCTTCTGCTTCTGTGAGTCTGACGTCCTGCACGTACGTGCAGGACGTCAGACTCACAGAAACAGAAGCCTACGCAGCCTTCTACATGGAATGTTGCTAGTGGAATAGCAACATTCCATGTAGAATCTCCAATAGTAGCAACATTCCATGTAGAATCTCCAATACTAGCAACGTTCCATGTAGAATCTCCAATGGTATCTATTTTACTGTCATAGTAATGCTTGAATGTTTTCACTTATATACACTGTCAGCTAGCACATTTGCTTATTTCCGATCTGAGGAAGAAGGGCAACCTTCGAAAGCTAATCAAGAAATGTATTAAGTTATGTCCAATAAAAAAGGTATCATCTTATTTTCTTTTCCATGTTTTATTTTATTTCTATTGGTTACCTAATTAGGAATACAATGCCATGCCTAGGCAGCTGCCTGGGCACCAGCTAAACTAAGTTACTGGACTAATAACATTACAAACTAAGATACACGTGTACATCTATATATATATATATATATACACAGGTCAAAAAACAGGTAATTCGGTATTATTTAGGACTTCCACATAGTTTGATTTTTTTGCGGTTCGCATTACTATGGAATGCGTTACCTAAATCTGTGAAAACTATTCATGATCATCTGAACTTCAGAAAATTTCTTAAGACCAGCTTATTTGGAAAGGCTTATCCTAATGGACCTGTCTTAAATCCATAAGTCCTGGAACATGACTAATTTATGGAGCTCATGGACTCTATGACCCTTCCCCTCGTCCCTTGTAATTATTATCCTTCCTATTCACCTTACTATAGTTCATTTGTTTGTTTACCGGATTGGCGATTGCCTTTACGGACTGATGTTAGCCACATTGAGCCTGCCAACGGGTGGGAAAATGTGGGGTATAAAATGTTATAAATAAATCATTAGGTTGTGCATTTTTCATCTTCTGCTCTTAGAATCACAAGCACGTTCTTGTTATGTTTCAGAGAAGCACCACGATTCACTATCCTTTTCTTCTGTGTGTCTTGCACCTAAAACAGACCTGTTTTAACGGCAAAGGAATTCAATCCACCAAGGAAGGATTATCACTGTACTCCATGGTGTGAATGTGGTTAACCCTGAAATGATTTTCACTCCGAGAAGGGAGAGTGACGTCTAAATACAGAAAAAAAAAAAATCAATGCCATATTGCCTTGTTTTCATAGCTTTGTTTTGCAGGGTTATCGCTTCGCCACTGCATCCACAGTAACCCCAAGTCAAAATTATTTATTCTGTAATATTCATCTTTTTACCTGCAGAAAACTTATTTCTAGCTTACTAAGAGCTGTTTCAAGCCCTGATGGTTTTCTTTGCTCTCTCTCAAGTGGATGCAGTTAGGTTCGTCTACCGATTCTCATTAGTCTTTCCTGGCTCTGGTGCCTTATCGATTCCCTCTCAGTCAAGTCATTCCTAGTCCTGTCACATTGGGACTGAAGCAAGGGATTTTCAGAGACACCCGGCCCTATACACAGACACACAAACACACACAAAGAAAAATAGAAACATGACGGCAGATAAGGGCCAGATGGTCCATCCAGTCTGCCCACCCTCAGTAACCACTAACTCCTGCTTTTCCTAAGGGATCCCATGTGCCTGTCCCACGCCTTTTAAAATTCAGACGCAGTCCTCATCTCCACAACCTCCACCAGGAGGCCATTTTACGCATCCACCACCTTTTCCTTGATTACATATACACACACACAATACCCATACATACATATACCGCAACCTTACTCTCGAGAGCCAAGTAAACTCTGTAATAAAAAAAATGTTCTATTCAATGTGGAAACTCAAATGAGTAAAAACTCTCTTTCCAAGGGAAACTTTCCAAAACCTAATACAATCAATGGTCCTAAGAAATGCAGACTATTGCAACGAAATCTATGCGGATTGCAAAAAACAATTCACAAAAAAAATTCCAGACCGCCCAAAACACAGCAGCCAGGCTGATATATAGTAAAACCCGATTCGAAAGTGCCAAACCCCTCCGAGAAAAGCTACATTGGCTCCCAATCAATGAACTCTGGTCCACAAAATTATATATGGCATAGTCCCAGGATACACGATAGACCTTATAGATCTACCATTAAGAAACAGTATCGGATCATCACGGTCCTACCTAAACCTACACTACCCAAATTGCAAAGGACTTAAATACAAAACAACCTACGCATCCGGCTTCTCCTACATAAGCGCACAACTATGGAATGGACTCCCTAAAGCTGCAAAAACAATCCATGACCACCTGAATTTCAGGAAATCATTAAAAACCAACCTCTTCAAAAAGGCCTACCCCAACGACCCAACGTAAACCCCTTCATCCAGCAACACAGCATGAGCAATGATCGTACTGGACAATATACAATCCTTATTCTTTCGACCCTTACAATTACCTCATTCAATCACTATATAACCTTGTATTTGTTATCAACCGACTTGGCGAACGCCTTTGACGGTACTATGTAAGCCACATTGAGCCTGCAAATAGGTGGGAAAACGTGGGGTACAAATGCAACAAATAAATAAATAAAAATATACACACACAAAGGCACACACACAAAGGCACACACACAGATACACATAAAGGCCAAAAGTGTCAGACACAGGATGGACATAACCAATTCTCTACAATGGATGAAGAGGGCCCCATTGTCTCATAATCAGGGCAGTAGTGAGGTATGTGCAGCTGGCCTGACTGCACAGGGTGTAAGGGAGGTGGGGGATATTGCACCACGCCCATTGCCTCCCCAGTTTTGCTGTGACGTAGTGAGTGGATGGTATGCTTGGGATGTCACAGAGGGTGCATTAGTGGATTGGGACATTCCTTGCTCACAGTGGAGTCAGAAGCGTAGCAAGCTGTAAATGCTCCCCACCCCCCCTCCACTTTCATGATGTCAGCAAAGGAAACCAATGGATGGGGCACTGTTTTGGTGCCCCGGCTTCCCTTGCAACCTAAGTGGGTCTGGAATTTGGAAGAAAGGCAGGGGCATAGGATGAAGGTGAAAGGAGACAAGACTGAGGAGTAACCCGAGGACATATTTCTTCATGGAAAGGGTGGTGAATTCGTGGAACAGCCTCCTGGTGGTGTCCTTTGTGCGAGTGTATTGGTTGCTGGGGAGTTTTGTACAAACCTATTTCATAAAGTCAGAGAAGTGGCTATATTGTTTTCATAGAACAGGCAGCATCCAAGGAACGAAACAGGATGCTAGGAATTATTAGGAAAGGGATGCAAAATAAGACCAAAAATATTATAATGCCTCTGGATCGCTCCATGGTGCATCTGCACCTTGAGTATTGTGTTCGGTTCTAGTCACCGTATCTCAAAAAAGATATAGTGGAATTAGAAAAGGTTCAAAGAAGAGCGATTCAAATGATAAAGGGGATGGAACTCCTCTGGTATGAGGAAAGGCTAAAGAGGTTAAGGCTCTTCAGCTTGGAAAAGAGACGGCTGAGGGGGGAAATGATTGAGGTCCATAAAATCCTGAGTGGTGTAGAACGAGTAGAAATGAATCGATTTTTCACTCTTTTTAAAAGTACAAAGACCGGAGACACTCAATGAAATTACATGGAAATACTTTTAAAACAAATAAAAGAGGAAATACTTTTTCTCTAAGCTCTGGAACTTGCTGCTGGAGGATGCGATAACAGTAGTTTGCGTATCTGGATTTAAAAAAGGTTTGGACAAGTTCCTGGAGGAAACGTCCATAGACTTTTATTGAGATGGACAAGGGGGAAGCCACTGCTTGCCCAGGATTGATAGCTTCAAATGTTGCTATTATTTGGGTTTCTGCTAGGTTCTTGTGACCTGGCTTGGCCACTGTTGGAAGCAGGACACTGGGCTAGATGGCCAAATGGTCTGACCCAGTATGGCTATTCTTATGAATGAAGCACCAATTACAGGTTTCCCCTTATAAATTAGCCCCCGCAGAGACTGTAAAATAACATTTGGACTAGTTACAAGATTTGCACAGATTTGGAAAATGAAATTATAAAACCACGGATGCAGTGCTCTGCTTATTAAACCGAAATGAAATAAATGAAAAGTTATTACTGTTCTTTAATTCCTTTAATTATAAAAATGCAGACAGCGCCTGAAGGTCCTTTACTGGAGCTGTAGTTATGTGACCTCTGTAGGGTTTGTTTTCCAGTAAATACTGCAGAAGAAATGAAAAACAACCAACCAACCAAAAAGACCTCCAAAAGTCAAGAAAGAAAAGCGAGGCGAAGTGCCCCCCCCGGTGCACGGAGCCGACATTAACATGGCGCCATGCACCGATGGGACCGCATGCCTGAAGCAGCGGTGAGCAAGCGAGGGGGAGAGGTCAAGACCCCGCCTCGCAGGTGCTCCCCGCTCTGAGGGGCTGGAACAATGGGGAGGGGGGGGGGGTTTAAAACCCCTGGGCTGAGCTCGGACGGCCTCTTCAGCGTCCGAGCACCAGCCAGCACCCAGCCCCCCTCCCCGTGTGAATATGAATTTGTGCGTTCAATATGTTTGTCGCAGCTGGGGCGGGGTACCCAAGCCTGAGGGTGTAAGCTAGACAGCTGAGATAGCTGCGCTTACGGTTGAGATCCCTTGCTGCACGGCGGGGAGCTCGGTTTACGATTGGTCAGTCTTGCTGTGACGGCGGGACTGGGTCGGCTACTAAGCCGCGAGCTGATTGGCTTGGGTATACCTGGGGGTTTACGTTTATAAGTTGTTTGGATTTAAAATAAAGCTGCGGCCAAGTTTTGCCACGTGTCTCGCGTTATTCTTATACATTGTAACTAATACCTCGGGCCCAAGGGTCTCGGTTGCCTATGTTAAGAAAGAAAGAAAATATGGGACATGGACACACACACAGAGGAAATATGATAGCGCTTATTAGTTGGCATGCATGGACAGAATGGCTCATCCCTATGGTCTTTATCTGCCATCATTTTCTCTGCCCCTGACATTCTGTCCGCAGTGGTCAAAGGTTTTAAAGCCGGCTGGCAGTTGTGGGCTAAATTAGACCCAGATATTTAATGGCAGGCTAATCAGGGCAGAATCACTGAATATGCACTCAAAAGCTCTTTCGAATCAGTCCTGTGGAACCCAGGGTAATTGTTGCAATTCTCGCTTCCTTTTCTGCTCTTTGATTGCAATGGGAAACCAGAGATGACAAGTTGGAAAGTACACACTCAAAGTGGGACAAGTGCTTTCCTTCCTCATCCCCTATTAAGGAAGTCAGGCACCTCTGTGTGGGGGACTTTGAGGTAGGCCTGGTGAAGGCTGTCTACACAGCCTGGCAGGGGGTGTTCATGGAGGGTAATTGCGGTGCGGTCTGTACGTTTCACTCTGTGGAGGGGGGTTTAGATGTATGGTGTGTGTGTGTTTGTGTATGTATTTGTTTGTGTGTTTTTGTACATGTATGTCTGATCTTCAGGGCTTTTTTTGAGGGGGTACCGAGTACTGGCACCTTTTCCATTGTGTGCTAAAATTGACCCACAGACCCCAAGTTTTAATGAAAGAGCTCAGGCTCTACACACCAATTCTGCCTTGTCATAGATTCTGTGACTGGTTGCAGGGGGTGGGTTCTTCAGTGATCACTGCAGCCCTGAAGGGTGGCCTGGCTAGAAAAAATGCACTGATTATCTTGAAGGGGTGTGTGTGTCTGTCTGAAGGGAGGTTGTGTGTGTGTGGGAGGGGGGAGGGGATGTGTCTGGAAGGGTATGAAGGGATTTGTCTGGGGAGTATTTGGGATGGGGTATACGGGGCAAAGGTGTGGATTTGTGTCTGTGGGAATGTATCCGGGGTGAGGTTGTGCATGTGTGTTGGAGACTCAGGAGGGCTGCGATTGTCACATTCTTTTTCCATCCCACTTCACCTCATATGCTCTCATCCTTCCTATCCCCCCACATTTTCCTTCCCCCCCTCCCCCGTCTACTTCCACATTCTCTTACCCCTTTGATCCCCCTCTGCCACCCACTCCCATGTTGCACAAGAAGTTTCTCTTCAGGCTTAATGCCAGACCATCTATTTCCTTGAAATATTTCTGCGCTACAGCTGTCTCCCAATCTAAACAGCTCTAAGTGGATCAGCAGCAGATGGAAGTGCTTCAACACACAGCATCTCCTGCTACTGCAGGGGCCAATTTCTCAGGAAAAACTGAGAGCAGATATGGCTCTTAACAAGTCTGGCCCTATGTTAGCAGGAAATGCTGTTCTTAAGTGCTTCTTCTGCTGCTGTTGATCCACCTGGAAAAGCAAGATGGGATGCTGGCTGTGGGGATTACCAAGGAGGTTAGATTGAGAACAGGAGACGGTACGGTACGAGGCTATGTAGCCTATTATATGGGTTGAAGCCAGTAGGTGTAGCTTGCTGGCAGTAGGCGGAGTCACAAGTACACCCAAAACAATAGCAAACGCTTCATCTCTGAGCACTCTACCAGAACCCTTCTCCACACTCTTATCACCTCTCGCCTAGATTATTGCAACCTGCTTCTCACCGGCCTCCCTCTTAGCCATCTCTCCTCTTCAATCAGTCCAAAACTCTGCTGCACGACTCATTTTCCGCCAGAGTCGCTATGCTCACATTAGCCCTCTCCTCAAGTCACTTCACTGGCTCCCTATCCCTTTCCACATTCAATTCAAACTTCTCTTACTGACCTATAAGTGCATTCACTCTACCGCTCACCAGTACCTCTCCACTCTTGTCTCTCCCTACGCCCCCCCTCAGGTACTCCGTTCTGTAGATAAATCTCTCGTCTGTCCCCTTCTCCTCTACTGCTAATTCCAGACTCCGTTCCTTTTATCTTGCTGCACCTCACGCCTGGAATAGACTACCTGAGCCTCTATGTCTAGCCCCATCTTTGGCCGTTTTCAAGTCCAAACTTAAAGCCCACCTCTTTACCAATACTTTTGACTCCTACTACTCAAGTGCCCTGTCCTTTTATCCTCACCTCTAATTGTTCTGTCTGTCTTATCTAGATTGTAAGCTCTTTGAGCAGGGACTGTCTTTTTGTGTATGGTGTACAGCGCTGCGTATGCCTTGTAGCGCTATAGAAATGATAAGTAGTAGTAGAAAGCAATAGTGAAAGATTATTAGAAATAACGGACTACCTATGCGTGGTCCATCTGTGAAAAATTAAAAGCCGTTCCAGTTGGAAGGCAGTGTCTTATAAGGTGGAGGACAAAAGATATTTGACAGCTTTTTAATTTATTTGAAAGGTTCCCATATGTAGATATAAATATTATGAAATCAAAACTGAATATCACTAAAACAGCTTCAAAAATTATTGTAGCTAGAGGAAACAGCACTAATAAAAGCTGTATTTTGTGCTCATTTTTCTACACTGTTGTATACAATACAGTAATACATGGCCAGATTTCAGTGAGGATATCCTGTTTGCTGATGGGTTCATCTTAACTGTTGTAATCTGCCTTGGGAAGCCTGGTGTTATAAAGATTGGATTAAAATTAAACTCTCCTTTCATTGGGGCATAATGGAATCACATCTTCACCTCATCTCCTTTGTACAAATGGATTATTCTGTTGTGAGAATGTTTCAGGGACAAATGGTTTTCATAAGTCAAAATAATAAAAATAAATACTTTCTTTCACGCAGATCTCTCATGTGTTTAAACATAACTAAATGGGCTATAAGCCCCTAATGCAGTCCATTGGTTTACTTATATTTTGCACTTGTGATGACTTATACTGTGCCAAAACTGGAAATACAGTAAGACAGAATAATAGAATTCAGTAACATCCAAAACTTACTAACATTATAATTGTCTTCGCATTTGGGTAATAACTGAAAATGCTGTTGAAAACTGACTTAAAGAAGAAATAAATATATATCACAGAACTGGAAAATGTTGGCACATTTAGACTGATTCTGGACTTCTGCATGAAGGTAGCTCTGCCCTCATTATTGAATATATCTCTTTTAAATGGAGGAGTGGCCTAGTGGTTAGAGTGGTGGACTTTGGTCCTGGGGAACTGGGTTTGATTCCCACTGCAGGCATAGGCAGCTCCTTGTGACGCTGGGCAAGTCACTTAACCCTCCATTGCCCCAGGTACAAATAAGTACCTGTATATAATATGTAAGCCGCATTGAGCCTGCCATGAGTGGGAAAGCACGGGGTACAAATAAAAAAAAATTATATATATATATATATATATATATAGAGAGAGAGAGAGAGAGAGAGAGAGAGAGAGAGTAGCAATAAACAATATTAAGTGCATTTTTATAATATACCACTGCATTCCACAAAACAAAAGGAGTAAGTTCCCACAAACCATCTTTCTCTTTTGACATAGGCACAAGAAAAAAAAGATTTTAAATGCGCCAAGGTTTCAACCTAATTCATGTTTAATGGGGGGATATAACTGCCATAAATAAGTAAATAAATAAATAAATAAATAGATAAAAACTCTGAATGTTGAGACGTGATTCTCATAACATGATGTCTGTTTTAGTGGCCCTTTACCAGGAGAAAAAAAAATCTCTGCACGAATATAACACATGCTAGGGTGTCCTATAACCAGCCCCTCCAAATAACACACTGATTACAACTCATTACAAATTATTACTCTACCTATGAAAAGTTATTCTTTTATTATACTTCCTCTGTGTACATCTGTATGTGTGACGTTTGTAAGCCATTGACCCAGAGGTGGGTGGGTGGGTGAGGATCACTTTACCATCTCTGGGTAGACGGAGTCCCACTCAGAGTAAAGAGTAGTCCAAAAGAACTGGACCGGATTGCAAGTGGAGGTGAACTAAGGTAGCTTTAATGGCAGCAAAAGGAACAAAAGAAAAAGAAGGGCAAACAGACGGCTCAGAAAACTAGAGAGGGAAAAGAACAATAAGCAGCTTAGCTGCACATCCTAAACTAACTAAAGCAAAGCAAAGCAAAACATTCAGCATACAATAATGGCAAATAGGAGGCCAGTCTAGCCGAACTGGAAAAAACAAACATAAGAACACAAGAAATTAAGCAAAGGCCCGCCCTGGCGGGACAACGAAAAGCAAAGGGCACTTAGCTGGAAGCGGTAAGACCGCTGGCAGTCAGTAAAAAGGTTCATTCTGTCAGGACTCTCAGGTAAGCCGCGGGACCTCTGCGGCAAGCTCTCTCGGAAGCAGGAGAGGAACAGCAGCAAAAGAAAAGAAATAGTCACTAAGAGACCCGCACCGTGGGTAGGGAACTCAAGCAGACCCCTCTGCTCACTGGAGGCGAGGAACGGCACAAAAACAAACAGACACTTGCTCCCAGGGCAAAGCAAGGTTTAAGCAAGCAATGCCCGAGCCAAGGCTCCCAGGGCAGAAGGTCAATAACAGTCTCTGAAGCGCCCGAGCTGAATGCTCCCAGGGCCAACAAGATTTAAACAAGCAATACCCGAGCCAATGCTTCCAGGGCAAAAGGACACGCACAGGCACAGCAAACAGGAACCAGGAACAGCCCACGCGGATCCCTCCGCACTCTGAGCACAGCCACCTCATCCAGAGATACTTCGGGACGTGGCCACGGCCCCAGTACCTACAAGCACTCCATGTCGTCCCAGCACACACGGTCTGAAACTCAGCAGAGTGCCTACTCACTGCAACCAGCGACCACGGACTCACTGCGGACGCCTGGAATTTCAGCTGAAGTACAAGAAGCTCTCTAGACTACTTCACTGGAACAGAGCAAGAAGGTGAAAGGTGCAGCAACGCTTCAGGCCATGGCCCGACAAGGAGACAACAGTTGGAACCAGCAGAGCCCAGTCAGGCAGGCCTGAGCTCAATCAGGAGTTATTGCCAGAACCCTGAGGGCCAGTTTAAGAAAGGCTCAGCACTGATGACATCACCAGCTTGGCCTCCACCACTCTACAGTGACCCCACAGGTCACTGACTAGAACTGCAAGTAAATCTAATGGGTCTGGATGGAGCGGGGCACTCACGAGCAAGGCACGGACGTTGATGACTGTGACAGTATGATGCACAAGCTGGCATGTTTGAAAATATAAGTGAGATTAAATAAAAATGCTACCAACAATAAAGAATGAGAACATGGATGCAGCAGCTCATAGGCTTGTTTGCTTTGTTTTGAGTGTACGCAGTATGACGGCTGCGCGGGGGAAGGGGAAACATAGACTAACCTAAGTGGCTTCAACTTTTTGACTTCATGCTGTCTCCTGTTCTCAATCAAACCTCCTTGGGGATTACAGGTAATCTGAGGGTCTTCAGCTCAGCTCCATCCATTGTACTGCTGCTGCTTCCTCTAACTCACCATCTATTCTCTCTTGCTTTCATCCATACTTAGGGTTACCATATGGCTCCAGAAAAACGAGGACACATTGATCCACTCTGGGTTTTGCTTCCGTTGCTTTTTCTGGAGCCATATGCAGAGCTTCCAAGTTACCCA
Organism: Microcaecilia unicolor; assembly: GCF_901765095.1. Taxonomy (NCBI): domain Eukaryota; kingdom Metazoa; phylum Chordata; class Amphibia; order Gymnophiona; family Siphonopidae; genus Microcaecilia; species Microcaecilia unicolor. The sequence continues at coordinate 129,122 of NW_021963010.1, forward strand.
TTCCAGGAGGGAGACTTTTTGGCCAATCCTGGATGTCTGCCAACCTCATCCTGGTGCACTATGGGACGTGCAGCTTCAATGGAGACAATCATGGACTACAAATCCCAGACTGCTTTGGGATATAAGTTTAAAACCAGGACTGGCCCAAAAGTCTCCCTCCTGGAATGGGTAACTTGGCAGCTCTGCATATGGTAACCCTATCCATACTCAACTGTTGGTCTATGTATTTGAAAACAGATGCACACAGCTGGACAGACAGCGCGCACAAGTTCAAGGGGGATGTGAACCTGGGAGGGGCATGGGCAGGTCAGGGACATGTCAATACAGTTAACTTAGTTTCCAATTATGATTTACGAATCTTTTAGCTTGTAATGAAATAGTGAGTGAAAGTGACAGGAATGTTTTCAAGTTTTATTTCTATTTGCTATCCCGCAAATGAGCGCTCAAGAGACATGCCTTCTAGGGGGTTTACAGACTAAATAGTAAACAAGAAAGGGGGTGTAAGTTAAGCACAATACTACACAGTGAGGAATGGAGAGTAGAACTACATAGTAACATAGTAAATGACGGCATATAAAGACCTGTACGGTCCATCCAGTCTGCCAAACAAGATAAACTCATTTTACATGGTATGTTATACGTTTGATTTGTCCTTGCCATTCTCAGGGCACAGACCATAGAAGTCTGCCCAGCACTGTTCTTGTACTAAAAGTTCTAAAGATTCTGGAATCCTAAAGAGTTACAAGATTCCGGAATCCCAATTATTAGCAACATTCCATGTAGAACCCCGAAGAGTAACATAGTAAGTGATGGCAGATAAAGACCTTACGGTCGATCCAGTCTGCCCAACAAGATAAACTCATTTTACATGGCATGTGATACTTTATACCTGAGGTTGATTTGTCCTTGCCTTTCTCAGGGCACAGACCGTAGAAGTCTGCCCAGTACTGTTCTTATACTAAGTTCTGCAGCTCACGTTGAAGCCCCTTAAAATTTACCCTCCAGCCCATCCCTATCTATTCAGTTACGATCAGGGCGTAGACCGTAGAAGTCTGCCCAGCACTGATTTTGCTTCCCAATTGCCGGTGTTTTTTTTTTTTTTGTTACATTTGTACCCCACGCTATCCCACTCATGGCAGGCTCAATGCGGCTTACATGGGGCAATGGAAGGTTAAGTGACTTGCCCAGAGTCACAAGGAGCTGCCTGTGCTGGGAATCGAACTCAGTTCCTCAGTTCCCCAGGACCAAAGTCCACCACCCTAACCACTAGGCCACTCCTCCACCCAATCTCCGCTAAGATTCCATGGAACCATTCCTTCTAAACAGGATTCCTTTGTTTATCCCACGCATGTTTGAATTAGACTATGTAATAGGAAAGCGGGGGGGGGGGGGGGGGGGGAAGGGGTGTCAGACAGAAGGTTGCACCGGTACTATCCAGTGATTGCTCAGGATGACGGTCAGTGGCGGAAAAGGGAATTAGAGAAATGCATCCTTAAATAAGTTTGTTTTCAGATCAATTTTAAATTGTTCAACAGACATCTGTAGACAGATGTGTGGGCGCAGCGAGTTCCACAGTAGAGGTCCTTGCACCGAGAAAATCGAGTTTTCAGTCAATGACAAGGACTGCTGGGATATTTATGGGGAAGTTTTGGGTAGCACTAATTTTGGGGAAGACTGGAGAACAAAAGGGCTGGCTTCTACTATGAAAATAGTGCAAAAGGCTAAGACATGCCATCTATTAGGGATCCTTACGAGACCGATATAGATAACTATGATCCTGCATGACTAATTTCCACATTGCACATATAAGGGACATTTTCCATTAATAGTTGTTGGCCATTTTTTCTGCTACATGCGGTCTGCTAGTTGAGAAAGTCAGGTTGATGGAGATGAGCGACACTGCTGGACTTTCAGCAGCACCCACAAACCGGACTAGTTTAGCTGGTGGGGAGCCCAAGGCCCCCCAGCCAGGGGCGTAGCCAGACACCCAATTTTGGATGGGCCTGGGCCCAAGATGGGTGGGCAGAAGAACCCCACCCCGTCCCACAGTTGATTTGGTCTCTCCTTCTCTCGCCTACATGCCATGTGGTCTCTCAAATATCCCCCCTCTCCTGCACACCTTTTAAATAGCAGATTTTCACCGGCAGTAAGCAGCAACTAATACACAGTACTCATGTTGGCCCCACATCCTTCCCACTGATGCAGCTTCCTGTTTCCGCATAGGCGGGAATAAGTCAGAGGGGAAGGCTTTGGGGCCAGTGTAAGCAGTATGTATCAGTCGCTGCTTCCTGCAGACGAAGATCTGCTATTTATAAGGTATGCAGGAGGGACAGTTTTTGGGAGTTTTCAGCTTGGGAATCTCTGCCATCCACATCATAGGTGTGCTGCTACTGGTGGGCCTAAGCTCAAAGTGGGTGGGCCTGGGCCCACCCAAGCCCACCCTTGGCTACGCCACTGCCCCCAGCTAGAGACAGAGTGGCCCTGATGGACTCCCGATGCAGGTGTAACTTACCGAAACACAGCCATGTCAGGTGATTTTACACCTTCTCCTTGGCTGATTCCGTACTTTGCATCCTTCCCTTTGCTCTGAGGGATTCCTTCCTTCTGTCTTGCTCTCAAAACGGTGAGGTGGCCATCAGGACAGCAGAGGAAGGGTACGGAAGGAAGCTGACAAGGGGGAGTGAAAGAGAGCCTGTGTCTATATCCCTCCATCTGTTTTTTCCCATCATTGGATGACCAACTTTCCTACTACTATCAAGATAAAAGTTGATTAAGCAACTTTCTGCAGCAAAATCAGCCCAAACAGCCACAAGTTACCCTCCCGGCTGTGGAGGTTGGGGCTCAGTTTACACATAAGCGCACATCCTCTGTATCGACCTCAGCTTCCATGGCGGCAGAGCTTGCTTCGGAGTATGACTCTTCTTCCCCCAATTCAATGATGCATTCTAACCCCTCCTCTCCGGACCCACACTCGGAGCTGGGTGCGGACACACCAGGCTTGCTGTCTGACCCATCCCCAACGCAACCATCCCGCACTTCTCAACCAGAAGACATTTCTTACCCAAATGTTCTACATCGGTTAGCCTTAGCATTAGGCATCCAATCCACATCCCAACCGGATCCTAGAACCAAGAAGTTACAGACACTCCGTTATAAGGAGGCTCCGAAGGAAATAATTGCTCTACCTCTGCATGATGTTTTAGCAGAGCAACACAAAGTCATATGGTCCACACCTTTTTCAGCCGCCCCTACGAAAAAGAGTCTGGACACCAAGTATAGAGTCCAAGATGGATTTGGCTTTGGAAAACCACAGCTGTCGCACCAGTCCATTGTGGTCTGTTCGGCAATGCAGAAGAACAAAAGTTCCAGAGACCACTCCAATTTTCCACCCAATAAGGACATGAAACTAATGGACTTATTAGGAAAGCGAATGTACCAAAATACAATGCTGAACGCTCGTATTGGCATGCATATTTTCCACTATTCAGAGTACCAGTTTACTCTCCTGGAAACGCTGTCAAAGATAGTGGAGACCATGCCAGCACCCTGTAGGAAATGTATCAGCTGGACCTCTTGCAATCAGTTTTTGTTTCTTGTAATGGAAATGTAATTGCATTAAGCCATCATTGCTGAGCCAGGAGTTTGGAATAAGAAAAATGATACCATCGAGCTTGTCATAAAAACATCAAAAATCTGTCTCCTGTTGATTTTCTTTTCTTTTCTTTTAAGCAGATTTAATTTCTAAGCGTTTCTGAAGCACCAGAATATTTAACCCACATAAGGGTGTCATTTTACATAACACAGGCGCTAACGTTTATGCGCAATTACGGGCTCCTTTCGCAATGCCGCGCTAGCGATTCCCATGTGGGAAATGTGACGAAGCCCATAGGAACTGAATGGGCTTCATAACGTTTGCTGAGTCAGAATTGCTAATCTAGCTTTGCACGTACATAGACACACACAAAATGGCTAGAATTCCACCTGAGCGCTATTCTGTAAATACCGGCGTAACCTACGTAAGACCAGAGTCAGTAAATGGCGCTCAAAAATCAATAGGCGCTAAGGCACCTGCGCTTTATAGAATAGCATGGAGCACTGTACCGCTATGGATTTACAGCCTGTCTCACTGACACAGACTACTCAATAATTACTGTGGATTCTTTTGGATTCGTATTAGGTAAATGAGACTTTTATTAGAGGTGCTAAAATCTACAATGATTAAGATTGCCTATTGCTCATGTTTGATCTATTCTTACTGTTCACCGCCTTGAGTGAATTCCTTCAAAAAGGCGGTAAATAAATCAATAAATATAAGGCATGCCGCCTAACTCTAATCGGTAGGGTATGCCTTTTTAAACAGGCTAGTTTTTAGTGTTTTCCGGAACGACCACAGGAAAACACTAAAAACTAACCTGTTTAAAAAGGCATACCCTACCAATCCAACACAAATGCTTGATCTCTGCAACACAACAAAACTAAAGAACGTAATGGACATAACACAACTCTTCCGTTGTACGATTCCCTAGTGTGGCTGTGCCACATGAACTTTATCTTACCACATTATCACTTTGTATTTGTTTACACCGGAGTCTGTAACGCCTCTCCCGTACTATGTAAGCCACATTGAGCCTACAAATAGGTGGGGAAATGTGGGATATAAATGTAACAAATAAATAAATAAAAATTTCAGACAGGCCACTTTACCTGGGAAAATGGTTTTCAAAATGTTCTTTCCTGAAGCCAAGTAGCTCCTTTTCAGACTAACACCGTGGCCAAGTGGGCAAGCCAGTGGCTTAATAAAACAAAAGCCAGTAGCTTAATAATTCACCGGCCAGTAGTTGTGTAGAGATCAACCAGGCCTTTTCTACAAATAGTATCCTGCTTTCATACGAGACATGCATTTATGAATCTGACAGAGATGAAATTATGTGTCAGCATGTCCAGGGGAAATGACATCTCTGGATGCGAGCTGCCAGCAAAATAAATGGCATCCCAAATTTAAAATATAATAAAAACCAGAAAAAAAAATAATTCCCAGCTTTTCAGCATTACAGGCTTGTCAGGGAAGCAGTGACAGTTGGGTCTTACCTGGTGCAGAAGCGTCTCGGCAGTGGCGTTAGGTAGGTAATAGTTTTCAGCTTCGTTGGACAGACTTTCTGTTTGCTCTGATAAGAGAGGAGAAAAAAATGCTAATCTTAAAAATGTTTGCATTACACTGGAAAAGAGAAGCACCGGAGAGAATTGTCCAGCTTCCTTGTAAGAAAATGTGGTGCCCAAAGAAATCAAGAGCTAAGATTTTGGACGCCTGAATGTCACCGTCCATCTCTCCAATAACAGAAGCTATGGAATGGGGATTCATTCATTTATTTCAGTTTGTCTCATTTATTATGGTTGTGGATAAGAGTTTTGTATCTGGTGCATCGTTTTAACATTCTGAACTGCTATGGATTTACAGCCTGTCTCACTAACACAGACTGCTCAATAATTACTGTGGATTCTTTTGGATTTGTGACAAGTAAATGAAACCTTTATTAGGGAAGCTAAATTCTACAATGGTTAATATATATATATATATATATATATACATAATGGTTAACACATATACAATGATTAGCTGTATAAACAATTATTACATCACTGGTCTCTACATCTCTTAGACCAGGAAAAGGAAGCAATAATATACATCCATACAATCATCACTGGTCTCTATTTATTTTATTATTGTTACATTTGTACCCTGCACTTTCCCACTCATGGCAGGCTCAATGCGGCTTACATGGGGCAATGGAGGGTTAAGTGATTTGCCCAGAGTCACAAGGAGCTGCCTGTGCCTGAAGTGGGAATCGAACTCAGTTGCCCAGGACCAAAGTCCACCACCCTAACCACTAGGCCACTCCTCCACTGTTAGGCCACTCCTCCACTGTTGCTACTATTTGAGATTCTACATGGAATGTTGCTATTCCACTAGCAACATTCCATGTAGAAGTCGGCACTTGCAGATCAGCAATGTGGCCGCGCAGGCTTCTGCTTCTGTGAGTCTGACGTCCTGCACGTACGTGCAGGACGTCAGACTCACAGAAACAGAAGCCTGCGCAGCCTTCTACATGGAATGTTGCTAGTGGAATAGCAACATTCCATGTAGAATCTCCAATAGTATCTATTTTATTTTTGTTACATTTGTACCCTGCGCTTTCCCACTCATGGCAGGCTCAATGCGGCTTACATGGGGCAATGGAGGGTTAAGTGACTTGCCCAGAGTCACAAGGAGCTGCCTGTGCCTGAAGTGGGAATCAAACTCAGTTCCCCAGGACCAAAGTCCACCACCCTAACCACTAGGCCACTCCTCCAGGCTCTTATCAACAGCTGGGGGGGCCCGGTTCACACGGCGAGAGCTAGGAGCTTTTGGACCAGGAACAAACCTTCTGCGCAGTCCGTACGTTGCTCACAGATGAACCCCAACCTCACTGTGACAAGCCCTCCCTTTTTATTAGGCTGAGCTCATGTTCAGAGCTAAGGAAAATTACAGAATGCTTAGATCTATGGGAACGTGGTCACGTGCTTTCCCAAGTCCAGGTGGTCAAGCTGGGCCTGGGAAATAAGTGCCATCCTCTCCTTTGCATACCAAATTAGTTAGAGCTGTGTCTTATCTTCCTCATTCCAACTTGTTTTTTTAATATATTTACAAGAAAAGTTACTTTCGGTCAAAGACAGAGTTGATAAACAATCTTTTAAAATTCACTTCCATTACACATTCCCATAATTATGTATCTATTACTTTTATTCTTTTTTTGATGTATTATTATTTAATTTAATTTAATAGGACTCCGACATAGGCATTGTGCTGAAACATGGCCGTGTTGGGTCAGTGATTCATAAAGAAATTCTGTGGACCTGTGGTTTCACTCCTGTTTTTGGCCATCTCCACTGTTCAGGTTTCCACTCCAAAACTGCCTTTGTACTGTTAACGAGATAAACGCTTTCATTTCTGACCCACTTTTGTAAAATACTTTCACTCGTTTTATCCTCATTTCTGAATGTGACCTTGACCTGGGATGTGCTGAGTCCCCTGGTGAGGGAAGGTTCACTCCATAGTCAAATGATCAGTGAGTTCTGATACCTCTCTCTCAGGAGAGGGGGAAAGGCACCATTAGAACAGGGAGCTTGGATCTTTCCGGAGGGGTGGCTAGGGATAGGAATATTACTTGGAGTAATAATTTGTAAGGCAATTATATATTATATATGTGGAGGGGCATTTTTGATATGACGTTGAAATCCGATTTTGGATGTTTTGTGAAAAAACATCCAAAAATCCAGTAGTGACCTTAACCATTTACAAACCGGAAAAACATTCATCCTTTTCTTTCGAAAATGGCCATTTGCTAGATATTTTTGTGCTCAGTGCGTCTATCTTTCAGGATCATTTTGGGGAAAAAAAAAGTCCAAGGGAAAAATGCACAAAAACAAGCCATCGGGACGTGTTGGGGGGGGGGGGGGGGGGGGGAGGCAGCATTCTTAGTACATTGTCCACACAGACATCCCAGCAGAGCAGTGGGACACCCTAGAGGGCAATGCAGCGGACTTCACAGAAAAGGTCCCGGGTACAAATCTCACTGTTGATGAAATCTCCTACTGTACCCAACTGTACACCACTGCAATAGCCCTTATGGTTGCATGTGTCACCTCTATGTAGGTACAATAGGTTTTTGGTGGGTTTTGGAGGGTTCACACTTTCTACTACAAGTGTAGGATATGGGCCCTGGGTCTTCTCTACAGTCCACTGCACTGACCACCAGGCTACTCCAGGGACCTGCTAACTAATGGGACTGGCCATAGCACCTGAAGCTGTCAGGAAGGCTGGTATGTACTGTTTCTTTCACAGCTATCGGGGGCTTGGAGAGGGTCAGTGACCACTTGAGGAGTAAGGGGGTTTATGCCTTAATCCCTCCAGTGGTCATTTGGTCATTTAGGGCACCTTATGGTCACGTAGTCGTGACTGAAACAGGTCTAGCCAAAAACGTCTTAATTTTGGCCTAGACTTTTCATTTTGTTCCGTTATTGCAGAAAAAATGCCTATCTTTTGGTGCCTCCCATGTCCAGCCCAAAACACGTCCCATCTTACCCCTCTGAAATTTGGATGAACTGTGGAGAAAAACGTCTAAAATCGGGGTGTTGAAAATTGCAACTTGGATGTTTTTGAGAGAAAAACGCCCTTTTGCCACATTTCTCTTTCGAAAATGAGCCCCTTTGATATCAAATCTGAGTCCATGTAATTAATTGTCTGGGGCTATTTCATGTTGAGATGATCATTTTATTACAAACCACTTTGAGGTTTTTGAAAAAGGAAAACATACCAAATTTGAACCAATAAATTATTTCATGTGGTTAATGCATTTTGCGTGTAATCTGGTTTTGCCAAAATGTTTCCCCGTTCTGTGCTGATGGGGGGGGAAAAAAAATCTTAAATAAATCCAACCCTAAGTTTGCTCTGCTTTGAAAACTCACAGTACCAGGCAAGGAAAATGTGACTTTGATGTATCTCCAGTGCTTGTAACTCAAAGAACAGAGCATTTCTGGTGAAAGCTGTGCTGGGACCTTATTCATAGCAGATGTCAGAACTGAGTGATCAAATAATCAGCCGCGAGGGTTGAGGAATGATATGTGGAGTACTTCTAATGGTTTGGAGGTGTGATGGATTGATACAGGTACCATAAATTTAGACGGGGTTGCCAGCTCATTGTGCCACATGTCAGCCGGCTAACAGATGAAGAAGTCCTTGCTTTAGCCCTCGTGGTTTCCTTGAGAGATGTAAGGCTTTTCTTGTTAAGAAATAATAATAGAATATATTCATTTTCTCAGTGGCATAGCTGAGCCCTGGAAGTTTCCTCAGGTGTTGAACTCCGTAGTAGAAGCCAAAACAGTAACATCAGCGAAACAGAGAAAACGACAGTAGATAACGCAACAAGGCCTATCCAGTCTGCCCCGTTCACACCATCTATTAATCCTTTCTTTTCCCTTACAGATTCTTTGCGCTTGTCCCGCGCTTTCTTGAACTCAGGTACAGACTTTGACTCTACCACCACCTCCACCTGTCAAAAAGTACTGGAATAAGCACAGAGGATCTTCAGTTGCAAAAAAGTGATGCATTGGTGGAAGGTAGGACTTGACGGGATGTGTTTGAGTGCCCTGATTAAGTAATGCAAAGTAGATTTTTCAAGGGGTCAGAATGAAGGACAAAGGGGGTGGGGCAATAGGAAATGGGTTCGATATGATCGTATTTCTATTTTAATCCGCTTACACTGGTTGCCAATTAAATTTAGAATCCTTTATAAGATTTTGTTATTGGTCGTCAAGGTTCTGATTAGTAAGATTCGGCAAAATCTAGTGATTTTTCAGGGACTACATTTGCTCAACTTCAGCAAACTTGATAGATGCGCCTTCATTTTGCTCAGTTCAGCTGGAAGAGGACAGGGCATCTGTTTTTTTATGTTGCAGGGCCAAAAACTCTGGAAAGGATTACTTTTTGACATGGGCTCAATGAAAACTCTTGATATGTTCAAAAAAAGCTCTGAAAACATTTCTGTTTGGCAATAGTCTGACTTTTGATGAAACAACATTTTAGAATTTGCTTTTAGTGTGATAGGATCAGTGTACTAATTGAATTTTAATTTAGACAATTTTATGTGATGTGCTTTTAGTTTTTAGCAGAATATTTTGTCTGTGTGTTTATATTGTGATTATAGTTTGTACTTGTTTTTATGCTTATGATCCTTGTAATCTGCTTAGAATTGCAGATAAGTTGGAGTATAAATTTAATAAATGAGTATATAAGTAGTGAAAAATGCAGTCAAACCCATAGCCAACTCAGTCCAGCAAGCTGTGAGGATAGAGCTAACTAGCCTCTGGGGGTTTCTGGTGGTCTGCAAGGGCTCTAATGACAACTTAGCAGCAATGCAGGGTCTTCCTGTAGCTGGGTCTATATAGGGAACCTGGGAGGTCATATGTTTGAGGAACAGTCACATGGTCATTGGTGTCTCTTTATTACAAATATGTTTAGACACGGATGAGGATAGGGGGTGGGAGGAGCTAGTGAAGAACCTGCATGTTTGTTTCCCCAAGACGGTGGGATGCAAATAAGAAGTAAAACTTTCTGGCATGAGGAGCGATATCTACAAACAGTCATACTCGGTGGCTGGCAGCTGAGACATATCCTGTCAATGTGACCAGAAAAAACATGCCTGCCGGACTTTTTCTGCCATCATCTACTGTGAGCCCAATACTGACCTGATAATCCAAGGGTGAGCAACCACAGTCCTTGAGGGCCACAAAAAGTAATTCCTCAATCCCCTAATTGTCCTGTTTGTCTGTCTTGATTAGATTGTAAGCTCTGTAGAGCAGGGACTGTCTCTTCATATTCAGTGTACAGTGCTGTGTACGTCTAGTAGCGCTATAGAAATGATAACTAACAGTAGTACTAGTACAACCATTTTGGGTTTTCAAGATTTCCACAATGAATATGCATGTGATTGATTTGCGTCCTTATACTCATTTCCATAAGCTTCTGAAAACATATTTGTTTGAAAATACGTTCGATAATAATCTGGGATGAAAGGGAAAAAACAGACAGAATGAATATGTTTTAATAAGTAATATGTTTAATTATATTTTTGGCATGGATGGTTGTTTATTGTCTAAATATTTTTAGTATGAATGTTAGTGTTTTGCAGTGCTTTCCTATCAAATTAATGGATTTCTTTATGTTTTTTAATATAAATTTTAGCTTTTATGATGTAAACCATTCTGTTTTGCGAACGCAATAAGAAACGGTATAGTAAATAAATAAACGATAAACGATACTGCTTCCATTGTATGTAAATAGATCTCATGCATATTCATTGTGGAATCTTGAAAACCCGAATGGGTTGTGGCCCTGGAGGACTGTGGTTGCCCACTCCTGTGATAGTCCAAGGACAGGTTTTTTCATTTATCTTTGTCCAGATATCCAGCCTCATTCGGCAGTATCTAGGTAAATGTGGCCGCCTGTCCTTGCCTCATCTCTAGCCCCTCCACCTTTATCTGGGTATCATTGTCGGCACCATCCTTATCTGCCATCATTGTTACGATTGGGCTTAGCAGAGAATTGAAACGATCTCCCAGAGCCTCTGACGTGGCATTTTTAATCAGAAAAACATAATTGGACTAAACTTCTCATTATCACAGATAAGCCTTATTAGCAACAGAACAAATCTGATTAACGTTGTACATTCCTTAATTACTTAATTCTGTTCCACTCATCACTGTGCATAACTCAGAGAGTGTAGTTCAAATGTTAATATCATCATCGTAATTTCACAGAGCTCTTTCACTGAAATGGCGAAACAAGCATTCTGCCGTGTTGCTATTTGTAACTGAAGCCACTACCTTTCAAGTGTTTGTCAAGTTGCCTTCTTCGCTGAGGTCAGAGACCCAACTGATCTTTTTTTTGTTGTTGTTAATAGTCTTTATTGGCAAGAGAAATACACAAGTGTAACCATGAACAAACTGTATCAATAAAAATACACTACATCAACAAACATATATCAGCAATCGTCAAACATAGAGGTCTTCCGGCTCAAAACCTCATCTATAAATGGTTATACAACATAATATGTTAGCTATGAGACCTCAGCTGCCAACATGACTTGCCTTATTCTCTTGCACCAATTTTCATTTTCTCCCCTCCCCTTCCACCCCCCCCCCCCGAAAATACCCCCCCTCCTCCCCCCCCCCTTCCCTCCGGAGACTTACTACATGGAATGACCAAGTACTCAACTGGTGTTATTGTTCAAGTGTCTTCGTGCTGGTTAGCTTTGAGATATACTCGTAGCTTCTTTTCCAAATTTTATGCCCTGCAGACAATCTCTCCCTTTCACCCTCCAACTCCAGTTCCTTCCCCTCCTTCCCACACTGCCATATGCTTCATAGCAGCGTACCATTGGGCAATTGGTGGTGGCTTTTTATCTACCCAGTGATTTAGTATGACTCTCTTGGCAAGCACCAGGGATAACAACACAAACCTACCACACAAGGACGGAATCCCCTGCCCTGCCAACTGATCTTGAAGAGTAACTGTACACCGTCACTTTGAGAGAAGCCTTACGATGTTCCAGTGAAAGACTCTACAGCTTGCGAAAACATCCAGGACCAATGAAGTTAGTGAAATTCAACACTTCTTTCTTTGATGTGCTGCTTTGCTTTTAGTTATTTACTAGTAAAAAAGGCCCGTTTCTGTAGGCAAGGAAACGGGCCTTAGGCAGGCAATTCCCCCCCCCCCCCCCGTGCTACGACCCCCTTGAACCCCCCCCTTCCGCGAACCTGTCATTCCCCCCCCCCCCGTGCGAGCGAAAACTGCTGCCACCACCGCCGTTGTTGTGCTACCTTCCCTTCCCGTAGGTTCTTCAATCATCTTCTTAGAAAGTTTAACTCCGTGCGTCTGACGTCAGACGCACTGAGTTAAACTTTCTGAGAAGATGATTGAGGAACCCAACCGAAGGTAGTGCACAACAGCGGCGGGAGGGGGGTGCGGTTTTTGGCGTTCCGGGGGGGAGGATTGACAGGTTCGTGGGAGGGGGTGGGTTTCGAGGGGGCCATAGCGCGGGGGGGGGGGGGTGACAGCTGATTCCGAGGCAGTAGGAGGAGTAGGGAAACACGCTGCGTTCCTTGCCTTGGAATCAGCTGTGTTGACGTCAGTGACGTCCGTGCGTGTCTGCCTCGCAGACCACTTGCAGCCAGGGAGCCACGGTCCCAAGCATAGAACGTTGGAGGTGAGAATTATTATATAGGATTATCTCATTTATACCCCACATTTTCCCAACTGTGTCAGGCCCAATGTGGCTTACATCACACTGCAAAGGCGGACGCCAATAAATTAAGCTAATACATCATGTAGCCTACATAAGAAATAAAAGGAGAGGATGGGGAAGAAACGAAAGGGGAGAGAAGGGAAGGGTGGATGTGTCCAAAATTGTCATTATATTGTTATGAATCAAGTAGTGGAGACACATGTTGAGTCCTTGGGGTAAGCTTTTCCAAATACCGTGTTTCCCCGAAAATAAGACACTGTCTTATATTAATTTTTGCCCCCCAAAATGCGCTAGTTTTTATTTTCAGGGGCTGTCTTATTTTTCGGGGAAACATCAGGGTTGGATCAGGGTTGGCCTGCCCGCCCTCCGTTGCTCCCGGAACTAACCTTAAACGCCTCCTTTCACCTTCGCAGCAAGCAGCAGTAGGGCAGGCCGCTCCTTCCTTCAATGTCGCGCCCTCGCCTGACATAACGTCCGCAAGGGCGGGGCATGGAAAGAAGGAGAGGTCTGCCCTGCTGCTGCTTGTTGCGAAGGTGAAAGGAGGCGTTTAAGGTTAGTTCCGGGAGCGACGGAGGGTGGGTGGAGGGGGGCCCGGCGACCTCGGGTGGGGGGGTGGCCCGCTCTCAGCGACCCTGCTTTCAAACAAAAATTTGCTAGGTCTTACTTTCGGGGGAGGCCTTATATCTACCAATTCAGGAAAACCTCTACTAGGTCTTATTTTCGGAGGATGTCTTACTTTCGGGGAAACAGGGTAGCAAAGTCTTTAGAGATTTTCTGAAATGTAGATGGTTGTGAATGGTTTTTATCGCTTTTGGCAAGGAATTCCATACTTGTGAGCTGATGAAGAAGAAGGATGAAGCCAGGGGTGTGCTGGTAAATTTTTAACAACCGGCTCTCTCTCCGGACATAGCTGGCCCTGAAATTTGGGGGGGGGGGAGGGGGGAATACATGCCTCTCTCTCCCCTCCCTTCTGCGGGCACGCTAGGCATACCTTTGCCGAGCCCCACCAGCCAATAAATGGACTGCCACCATTCTCTGCTGCTTGTTTCTGGCTCTGAGCGGCATGATGGAACCTTCTTGCGCTTGCATGAAAAGTCCCAGCCTGGTGCTCAGAGTCAGAAACAAGGAGCAGGGAGCAGCAGCAGTCTATTTACTTGGCTGGTGGGGCCAGCATCACTGCCAGCAAAGTAAAAGAGAATTCAGGAGGGGGCCCAAGCCTACATTTTGGGAGTCAGTTGTTAGAATAGCCATGGGGAGGTCTACTTTAACAACCGGCTCCCAAAATTCTTAAAAACTTAACAAACGGCTCTCGCGAGCCCGTGAGAGCCCGCTCCAGCACACCACTGGATGAAGCATATGTGGATTTATACTTAAGCCCGTTGCAGGTTGGATAATGAAGGTTAAGGTATGAACGGGATAGTCTTAATGCATTCCTCGGTGGCAGGCTGATTAGGTCAATCATGTAGTCAGGGACTTAACCATAGAGGATTTTGTGTACTAGGGAGCAGATTTTAAATGTGATGCGATCCTTGACAGGAAGCCAATGCAATTTCTCTTGGAGCGGTTTAGCAGTCTCAAATTTGGTTTTACCATAAATTAATCTTGCCGCTGTGTTTTGGGCGGTCTGCAGTTTCTTAATAAGTTGCCCTTTGCAACCTGCGTATACTCCGTTACAATAATCCAAATGACATAAAACGATTGACTGTATTAGGTGACGAAATACCTTTTCATTGTTATTATTATTATGTTTAAATATATTTAAAGAAACTGCAACAGTAAGGTCCTCGGTGGCTCGCTCTTGTCTTGTCATCCAGAGCATTTAGTCATCGTCTAGCCAAGCTCTACTTCTTGGTTGGACCTGGCATGAGATCATATGCAAGAAAAGGCATAAACAAAACGAAAGAAAACAGCCGAGGAGTCGGAAATGACAACAATAAAAAAAAACCCAACAATTTAAATTTAACAAATTTCCTAGAAACATCCGATGTTGAACAAACAACTCCGGCAACTTTGGTAGCCGCTGTAGCTCTACTTCCAGATAAACAGTGGCTGTTTAAAATGTACTTTAATTAAACATAAGGATAAAGAGTTTTTGAGTTTAAAAATATTATTGTTTCCAGATGTATCGAAAGAAACGCAAAAAAATACGTAAACAATTTTTGATATTGAAACTAGAAGTATTGCGACTAGGTGCTTCTTTCTACCTTCGCTTTCCTTGTAAATGTATAATATGTTATAAGTCTAAAAAATATGTTTTCATGGACCCATCACATTCAACGTCGTTTGTAACATCTAAAAGAAATGAAAGAGTTATGTAAATTAACCTAGGTATAAGATTTCCTATTATTTTTCTTTTTAATTCTCCAGTGTAAGGATGTCCCTCATTAATGAGGACTTGAGTGTTGTATTATGTTGAATTTATATTATATATTTTTCCTTTGCTTTTTCTAACTTTGCAAGTAACACTTTTTCCTGTATCAAGTGTAATTCCTTGAAATTAATTGTATATGTATAAAAAACAACAACAAAAAGAGGAGAATGAAACACCGCATTAAGCACAATTCTGTTTGCACGTGCGACTGACAAGCATTTGTTGGTGGCAAGGAAATTCCAGAACATGGAGGTCATGATAGGAGGTCAGAAGGGATAGACATAAGGGCGTTTTTCATCACAGAAAGGCTAGTTAATGCATGGAACAGTCTCCCAGTGGAGGTCCTGGGAAGGCCAGAGACCAAGTAAGGCCGCGAAGCCCCAAATGAATATCCCTGGAAAACCAGACTTGTTTGCGGCCCTTGAAGGTTATGCACGATGCTGGTGATGCAGAAGGTGAAATGATGTCTCGTGCTCCTTATTTCCCCTTCTTTTCTCTATTTCATTCATAGCGGGGGTGGTGCATCACTTCTCACAGGCGTCACACAGATTTAATTTTCTCGACACAGAGAGTTGGATCTTTGGGATATAAGCTGGTGTTTATCTAGACTTTGTATTTTATTGATCTTACTTAACCCTTCACAAAAAAAATAACCCTCGCACACCATAAATTTAACTTGAAAGCGAAAAGAGAAGAGAGGAGGCAAACTCCCTGTCGAATGAGCAACGTCCCCCTTGCTCTACGCCAACTCAATTGAAATGCTAAGACAGAACCCCCTGGTGTTGTAATATTTTTAACCTCTGCTAGTTTGTGAAGAAAAGATGATGCCACATCTGTGGTTGGTGAGATGCAGGTTGAATTCTAAGGAATTCGAGTGTATTGAAAGATCATTGAAGTTTATGTTATTGAGAGCACTATGTACCGGAGCAGAGTGGCAGAAAATCGATGCTGAGATATGGGCTTATTTACTTTCCCCTCTAAATAGTTTTTTATGATTGTTTTAAGGTGGAATTATTAAAGGTCCAGGGAGGTCAAGTACATGCTGTAATATAGCAGAAAGTTGCCACCTTTATCGGTAGCTGGATAAACACAACTTTTTTTTCTCTTATATTGCCCCAAGATAAATATCTGTTTTTTTTAGCCTGAGAAGCAGTGCACAGGAGGTCTTTTACTAAAGATTAGTTTGAGTTATAGGAATAAAATGGGCCCTGCTGCAGAAAACTTGAGCTAAGCTTTTTAATAAAAGACCCCCTAAAGCATTTAGCATGAGAGAGATGGTTTGGGGAAATGGTTCCACTGGATCTGCTGTGGGTGGGATTTTTTTTCTCCACTGCAGGACATGCTAGGAAACCAACGAGTAATATTTTAAACCGAGCTTCTCTGGGTCCCTAACACAAGCGGATACATACCTGCCATCAAAATCCCTTTTGGGAACTATGAACTCCCCCTCAAATCACAAGTCGGGAACCTTGGAATACAGTTAGATTCAACGCTTACTCTGATTCCCCAAATCCAAGCAACCTTCAAGAGCTGCTTCTACCATTGGCGACAGCTACGCTGCCTCTCTCCTTACATCGAGAAGGTAAATCTTATCCCAGTTGTGCATGCCACGGTAGCATCAAGACTGGATTACTGCAATACACTGTACAATGGTCTGACTACAAAGGGCCTGCACCAGCTCCAGTTGATTCAGAATGCAGCAGCAAGACTCATAGAAGGTTGCAAACGATGTGGCCACATCACACCATTTTTGCAAAAACTTCATTGGCTACCAGTACAATACAGGACTAAATTTAAAACTCTGTCTGATCTTCAACGTCCTGAAAGGAAATGGCCCTGAGTATCTGAAGAATAGGATGATCCTCCACGCACCGCCAAGGACACTAAGGTCCTCCCAAGGACTTTCACTAACCACACCCTCTCCAAAAGACATTACACGATGTGATACCCGCAAGTGAGCCTTCTCCAGAGTAGCCCCCACACTCTGAAATGCATTGCCTGAAGGGTTCCGCTTAACACAAGACTATCTCTACTTCAGGAAGCAGGTGAAAGCTTGGCTCTTCAACCAAGCCTTTAACGCAAGAAGTAACTAACTTGTTAGTCTCACTCACACACAGAAGGAGTGACACAGGCTGCACATACTACAGCAGGACATGTTTATCTACTCTTACCCTACCTCAGATAATATTTAACCATCTCTCTGACCTCATATGCAACTTTCTTTAAATCAGCCATCTTACTTTCTAACTCCTCTTACTCTCTTACTTATCTATATGTTCCAACTGCGCTTTACCCTTCACTATCAATTAAAATGTTCTATTACGTATTGTGTTGACATTGTAAGTAGTCTACTATGCCATACTTTGTATTGTTATTTGAATATTTCTACTGCCATAATTGTCTATTGCTCATGTTTGGTTTATTCTTACTGTACACCGTCTTGAGTGAATTTTTTCAAAAAGTCAGTAAATAAATCCTAATAAATATACAATTTCCCTATGTTGCCCATGCATACCTCCCACCCACCCTGTTAGACTGTCAATGAAAGGCTTGGATGCTTCACTTATATATACTGTCAGCTAGCACATTTACTTATTTACGATCTGACGAAGAAGGGCAACCTTCGAAAGCTAATCAAGAAATGTATTAAGTTATGTCCAATAAAAAAAAGGTATCATCTTATTTTCTTTTCCATGTTTTATTTTGTTTGATTTCTATTGATTACCTTTAAGAGTGGACTAACACGGCTACCACACCCCTCTGTTGCCCTAAACATCTGCTTTACTCCTTGTTAATTAAGCCCCTCCTTTTCCTGAGGTTTCCTGGCTGGCCCTGGTGTTGCCTGTTGTAACTGCTAGGATGCAAATTATTGGTGACAATATAGGAGCAGATTTAGTAAACGGTGTTCAAAAAGAGTGGTGCTGAAAATAATCTATAGAGTAGACGGTGCACTAAGCTGGGAGCTTAGTGCCAATTTCTATGTCAAACTTTGGGCGCGAGGATGCCCCTGACCTGCCAATGTCCTTCCCATGGACACCCCCCCCTTTTGAGTTACACGCTATAAGATTTGTGCCCAGATCATTCTAGATTAGCACTTAGCAAGATGCATGCGCAAATCCAAATCACTGCGAATTAGCATTAATAATTATCACCCAATTATTGGCACTAATAGGCCCATTAGCCAATTTATTTGAGTATACATCTCAGGATAGCCCGCAATTTCACATGTAGACATTTGTGCTCCATTTAGAGAATCCCCGAGGGACTGTTTCAGTTATTACCTCTTGAATCTCTGTAAACTGCTTTGAAGTCTCCGTATAAGGGGTCTAGAAATCCGAATAAAGTAAAGAATCCAGGTAACATAAAGATAAAGACCTGTACGCTCCATCCAGTCTGCCCAAATACCCGAGTTTGATTTGTCCTTGCCATTCTCAGGGCACAGACCGTAGAAGTCTGCCCAGCACTGTTCTTGGACTACAAGTTCTGAAGATTCTGGAATCCGAAAGAGTTACAAGATTCCGGAATCCCAATTAGTAGCAACATTCCATGCAGAACCTCAAAGAGTAACATAGTAAATGACCATAAAGATAAAGACCATATAGCCTATCCAGTCTGCCCATCCATGCCATCTGCTCTCCTTATCGCTCTCTTAGAGATCCAATGTACTTGTCCCAAGCTCTCTTGAATTCAGAACACCCACAAATTAGCCAGTTTCGACTTGGGTGTTAACTGGGCATTTTCAGCAGCACTGTCTGGTTAATTGCCACTGAATATACCCAGTTAGCCCTGGACATGTTTCTGGACATTTAAACGCTTTGTATATCATTCTCTAAAAATTCAGGGTCATGCATTTGGGCTGTGAAAACCCAAGAGAGTGGTACAAGGTGAGACGTGAAGGTTTCCTGTGCATAAAGCAACAGGAGGGTCTGGAGACGATCATATCTTATGGTTTTAAGGTGCCCAGAAATGTAGGCAGGGTAACGGCAAGTGTCAGAAGGATAATTGGTTGCATAGGGAAAGGAACGACCAGCAGGACAAAATAGATATTGCTTCCTTTTAATATCTTGTGAGACCTCATTTGGAGCACTGTGTTCAAGTCTGGGCACTGCACATCCAGAAGGATATAAACCAGATGGAATTGCTTCAGGTGAAATTTTCAATGTTCTTCATGAAACATAAGGAGACAGTCTTAAAAATGTAAATATGCACACTTTGCAAGAAAAGCAGGATGGAGAGATACGGTAGAGACGTTTAAATACCTCTGTATCATAAATGCACAGGAAGCAGGCCTCTTGCAGAGGAAAGGAAGCTATGGAAAGAGGAGTCATGGGATGAAGGGCAGAAGAGGAAGACTCCAGAATATTCAAAGGAAAACTTTCTTTATGGAAAGGGAAGTAGATGCTTGAAATGACCTTCCAGCGGAGGTGGCGGATATGAGGATTGTATCGGAATTCAAGAAAGCTTGGGAGTAGAACAGGGGTGTAGCCAGCCCTCCGATTTGGGGAGAGCCCAGAGGTGGAGTCTGGAGGGGGGGCAACACATTCCCTCCCTCCCTTCTCCCAAGTGCTACAAAAATAATACCATTCCTGGTGGGGATCCTGAACTAGTGCCAGCCAAATTTCATCCTCGTGCCAGGACTCTGAGAACATGCAAAGAATTCCAGCTTCGGAGACTTGAGGCATGCTGCCGACTTCTGTATTGCAGCGGCAGGAGGAGGATGGGAGCAGCTCGGCAATGAATTTCTTTGGCTGGCAGGGTTTCGGCATCTCTGCCAGCCATTTAATGGGAGCTGCATGTTTGGAGCCCAAAGTGGGGCAGCCCAGGCTCCCAGGGTCCCCTCCTCCCATGGTTACACCACTGGCAGGATCTCTGCATATAATGTGTTCAGCGCTGTGTACTTCTAGTAGTGCTATAGAAATGATTAGTAGTAGTAGTAACGAGGAAGGGTAAATAAGTATATAAGTATTGCCACACTGAGACAGACCAAAGGTCCATCAAGCCCAGCATCCTGTTTCCAACAGTGGCCAATCCAGGTCACAAATACCTGGCAAGATCCCGAAAAAGTTCAAAACATTTTATACTGCTTATCCCAGAAATAAGCAGTGGATTTTCCCCAAGTCAATTTAAATAATGGTCTATGGACTTTTCCTTTAGGAAGCCGTCTAGACCTTTTTAAAACCCCGCTAAGCTAACCGCCTTTACCACATTCTCTGGCAACAAATTCCAAAGTTTAATTACACAATGAGTAAAGAAAATTTTTCTCACATTTGTATTAAATTTACTACTTTGTAGCTTCATCGCATGCCCCCTAGTCCTAGTATTTTGGGTTGTAGAGCTTAGCAGTTCTAATGGATGGGCAGACAGGATGGTTCTGTGGTCTTTGTCTACCATCATGGGCCTTGTTTCTACATTTGCAATACATCAACAACCCTTGGGCAGCAGTGGAGGAAAGATCAGATTAGAATATTGGTCTATAACACAATTCTTCAATGTTGTCTGGTATTATAGATGAACCGAAACTTTGGTGTACTGATAACATGTGGTTCTGTAGTTTGTGGTGGACTTTTGCCTTTCAGATTGCCCATCTATATCCCTGAATACAGCTCTTCTTGGCTTCCTCTTTAATCCACATCTATGGTTTTTGAGTGGTCTTTTTCATGGTGTTTTTTCATGGCAATGCCCTTGACTCTACGACCTTGACATGAGAAGGTGCAAAACAATGCACATGAAATTGTGTTAATATATTGTTTTCTGGTTTATCATGGATACACCCTGCTGAATAGACATTTGTATGTATGAAATTAAATTTCTGGCATTAACTGTCTGGTTAGATTCCTATTGGGTTTAGCTCAATACTAATGCTCATAATTTTATTCAAAGGAGGGGCTGTACTCAGTAATTCTTTTTGCACCATTGTGGAAGGCTGCAGGAGGTGACATGAGATCAACTGTTGGAATATTGTAAGCGATAATGTGGAAAACCATGCAGGATAACCTTCTAATGTTTTATAAGCAACCCAGTTGGTAAACTAATGAGTTCTAATTTCTCATGGTGCAAACTTAAGTTTCCAAGCAGCAATAATATTAGTGGAAGAAATCTTCTTAAGTGCTCACTGCGTTTCGCTTAATTAGTCTCCAGAATCTCCGAGCAGATTTATGGGAAGAGGGTCACACTTAAGGGAGGTCCAGATTGCCTCTGCGTGATTTAATTCACATGCCGGCTGCTGCTGTTCGTGGCAGCCAGACTTTCCAGCAGACACGGAGGAGAAGAAGGATCAGAAGCAGCTTTTTAGGACGTGGGCTACAGAGTGGCTTCCAAGAAGAACTAACAGCTTCCTGGCTTTTTCAGCAATAAAGCTCGTCGCTTGATAGATGACCACTATGGGACATTTGCTGGCTAGGGGTGTTTGTCTGGTCAAGGCACAGATGCCTTGTATGGCTTTTTGGAAAAATAAAAATGGAGCTGCTTGTGATAACCCTCCATTGCCCCAGGTACAAATAAGTACCTGTATATGTAAGCCGCATTGAGCCTGCCATGAGTGGGAAAGCGCGGGGTACAAATGTAGCAAAAATAAAATAGATACTATTGGAGATTCTACATGGAATGTTGAAACTATTTGAGATTCTACATGGAATGTTTCTGTGACTCACAGAAGCAGAAGCCTGCGCGGCCACATTGGTGATCTGCAAGGGCCGACTTCTACATGGAATGTTGCTAGTGGAATAGCAACATTCCATGTAGAATCTCAAATAGTAGCAACAGTGGAGGAGTGGCCTAGTGGTTAGGGTGGTGGACTTTGGTCCTGAGGAACTGAGTTCGATTCCCCCTTCAGGCACAGGCAGCAAATTGTGACTCTGGGCAAGTCACTTAACCCTCCATTGCCCCATGTAAGCTGCATTGAGCCTGCCATGAGTGGGAAAGCACAGGGTAGAAATGTAACAAAAATAAAATAGATACTATTGGAGATTCTGCATGGAATGTTGCTTCTATTGGAGATTCTACGTGGAATGTTGCTACTATTGGAGATTCTACATGGAATGTTGCTATTCCACTAGGGCCCTGCGGTGGGGGCTTTTTTTCCCATGCGCCGGGGTCCTTTTTAGTGTAGCGGGTTAAAAAAGCCACCAGACACACATGGCCATGCGTTATGAGAACTCTTACCGCATGGCCAAGTGGCGGAGAGACCTTATCGCCACCCCATGAGGTGGCAATAAGGGGCTCCCGCACCAACCTGGCGGTAATCAGTCAGTGCACGGCGACCCCCAATTACTGCCTGGTTATTGCCATGCGTCAATTGCTACGTTCACATTAGCCGACTACATGGCTTTTCGCTTATTCAGCGTATTCTCAAGACAGAGAGGATAACCAAGGCTGTTACAACAAGGCACTTGCTTTAGGACAAGGGCGTAGCTAGGTGGGGACACGGGGGCATGGGCCCCCACATATTTAGCCCTGGCCCCCTCTACTTTTGACCCCCCCTGCCATCGACCCTTCCCCGCCACTTTCGATCCCCCCTGCTGCCGCCGACCCTCCCCCGCTGCCGCCAGGTACCTTTGCTGGAGGAGGTCCCCAACCCCCGCCAGCCGAAGTCCTCTTCAGCACCGGTCTCTGGTGCGTTCACTGATCTGTTTCTGTGAGTCTTGACTCCTGACGTAGGAACGTGCAGGACGTCAGGAGTCAGGACTCACAGAAACAGATCAGCGGACGCGGCGGAGACCGGCGCTGAAGAGGAATTCGGTTGGTGCGGATTGGGGACCGCCGCCAGAAAAGGTACCTGGCGGCGGAGGTGAGGAGGGGGGGGGGTTGAAAGTGGTGGGGGGCCGCAGCGCCAGGGGGGCTAAAATGTGCCCCCTCACCTTGGGCTCTGGACCCCCCTCCTGCCGAGGTCTGGCTACACCCCTGCTTTAGGAGTCTCCTGTTAAGTAATACATAACAACATCAGAGATCCATCAAGACCCCTGAGGCAGGCCTTTGGGCTGAAACATGGCCGCGTCGGGCTGTTTTTTAAGACAACCCCAACAATAAAGACTTTATTGTTATCCTCCCCGGATTCACCTCAAGCCATTTCTAGGGAGTTTTCTTTTTTTCCCAGAAATGGCACGCGCTCAGGACAGGACTACCGCCGGTGGCCGAGTTGGGCCTGTGGTAGTCCCGGAAGAGCGAGTGGTAAGTCCGCATTGGGCTTACCACCGCTCTGTAAAAGGACCACTTACATTGTTACTATGTATCAAGAATTCAAGAATGTTGTGGGATAAACACAGAAGGTTCCTATATGGAAAGACAACGGAATTAAAACAACTTCGCAGAGCTTACGCAGCTAATCCAGTAGTTGGCAAGCAGGGCTAGAGAGATCTGGATGGGCTGGAGTGGGTTTCGGCGGAGAGCCCGTCTAGCGCTCTTCAGCTTGGAGAAGAGACGGCTGAGGGGAGATATGATAGAGTTCTATGAAATAATGAGTGGAGTGTAATGGGTAGACATGAAGTGTATGCTTACTCTTTCCAAAAATACTAGGACTAGGGGGCATGCGATGAAGCTACAAAGTAGTAAATTTAATAGTAAATTTTTCTTCACTCAACATGTAATTAAACTCTGGAATTTGTTGCCAGAGAAATGTGGTAAAGGCGGTTAGCTTAGCGGGGTTTAAAAAGGGTCTGGACGGCTTCCTAAAGGAAAAGTCCATAGACCATTATTTAAATTGACTTGGGGAAAATCCACTGCTATTTCTGGGATAAGCAGCATAAAATGTATTGAACTTTTTCGGGATCTTGCCAGGTATTTGTGACCTGGATTGGCCACTGTTGGACACAGGATGCTGGGCTTGATGGACCTTTTGGTCTGTCCCAGCGTGGCAATACTTATGTACTGTTAAATTAAGCCAGTGCCAGGCAGACTTCTAAGGTCTGTGCCCTAAAAATGGAATGGCAAGGACAGCTCACGATCAAGAATATATATGTTATCATATCATATGTTAAGTTTATCTTGTTGGGCAGACTGGATGGACCGTGCAGGTCTTTATCTACCATCACCTACTATGTTACTATCACAGAAGGAATGATGTTTCCTGAATATTTACAGGTGAGAATCTCCCTCTGTTTATTGTGGATGTCACTGGCGTTCACAGTAACTCTCATCTGTCACCACAGTTCTTTGCAATATATCGGCAGCACCAGATCTCGATGCCAGCTTATCATTGTTTTTTTTTTAGGGGGGGGGATGAGAGAGAAAGAGTGTGACAGGAAGTTATTAACGGACATTCTGAACCTACAGGGATGAACATTCATTTTGAGTTGAGAGTCTGAAGGTAGAACATTTCTCTTCAGGGATTCTCCTGCTGTTAATATATAAGCCTGAACACCAGAGCACATTTAAAGTGACAGGGTCGATGGAAAGAGACAGCCCAAGTGCAACGTCACCTCTTATGTGGTCTAAATTAATGTGGGAATGGAGAAACCCTGACATTTTGGTGCAGCCTCTGTCACTTGTTGCGCTTGCAACAGAAAAAGGATTAGTGAAATGTTTCCCAACCCAGTCCTCAGGGCACTGCTAACCAGTTCTGGTTTTTAGAATAGCCACGATGAGTGTGCAGGAGAAAAATTTGCAGACACAGGCTCTCTAAAGCATGCAACATCGGGGTAATTTTCTTAAAAGATTTTTGCATATAAAATTTGTTTTTATAAAATCACCCCGGGGGTTACACATGTAAAAATATACCTGATGCCTGTACTGCTATGGATTTACAGCCTGTTTCACTGACACAGACTAGTCAATAATTACTGTGGATTATTTTGGATTCATATTAGGTAAATGAGACCTTTATTAGAGGTGCTAAAATCTACAATGATTAAGATATATACAGCGGTTAAGACATATACAATGATTAGCTATATAACTAAAAAGAAACAATACCTATCTATAAACAATCATTACATCACTGGTCTCTACATCTAAGCAATGCTAAGACTTCCTAGACCAGGAAAAGAAGCAATAATATACTATATACAATCATCACTGGTCCTTACATCATCCAGGCTCATCATCAGCTGGGGGGGGGGCCTGTTCACAGCGAAAGCCAGGAGTTTCTTTGACCAGGAAACATGGTTCTCTGCGCAGTTCGTACGTTACTCACAGATGAGCTCCCAATTTCACTGAAAGAAACTCCCCTTTTATAAGGCTTAGAACTCATGTTCAGAGCTAAGGAAAATTACAAGAACGTACATGAGGATGCAGTCACATGCTTCCGGCCCAAGTAAACAAACCACTGGCCAGGTGGCTCATCTCCTGAACTCTGAGCATATCCTGTTTCCCTCCTGCACAAACTGAATTGGTCAGAGAAGTGCCTTATCTTCCACATTCCAACTTGTTTTTGTATTTACAAGGAAAGTTACTTTCGGTCAAAGACAGAAGATTTCAGAGTGTATTATCGGACAAAGCAAGGTTGAAAAGCAATCCTTTACATCTTCCTTTACAATGCCAAGAAGGTGAGTACATTTATGCGATTCATGGGTAAGCAAATTCAGGGGCATCCATGTCTGTGACTTCAATTTCTGCCACTTTACCCCAAGTGTTTTATAAGGAAACCCAAGCTTCTATAGACTTGAAACAGCTGCCTACTTGGCCTTCACATATAGCAATCTGCATAGGCATCAACATTTCAAACTGATTTGGGATGCCAGACACAATACAGATGTCCCCCACCCCATAAACAATTAAGAAGCTTGCACAACGTTGAGGGTGCTGAGCACCAACAGAGTTGGCGTCTACTGTTACCTGATATATTACTCTCATTATGGACATCTAGAAAACCTGACCAGGGATCTCATATGAGGGCAGAATGAGGGAGGCCTGACTTAAACCTAGGTGAGGGAAGCACAAATAATGGTTTCTTTATCTATATTAAGCCTCTCTTGAAAATCTCTCCTTTATCTTGAGCTACTACTGAAAAGGTGTGAGCGAAATCGAAATTTGGAAAATATGACACCAAGGGAAGCAATTAACACTGATAAACCTCAAACACAAGGGAATGAAATTTTGTCTCCTCGTGAAATGAATTCCTTGAATTATGACCCATTTATTTTATATTTACATTTTCCTCACAACCTTTTCAGTAGTAGCTCAAGGTGAGTTACACTCAGGTACACTAAGGATTTTCCTGTCTCTGGAGGGCTCAGATTCTAATTTTGTACCTGAGATAAGGGAGGGTTAAGTGGTGAACCTGATGTTGGTGCCGGGAAAAATGGTAGAGACTAAAGAATAAAATTACAGAGCATATTTAAAAGTATGGATTAATGAGACAAACCAACATAGATTTAATGAAGGGAAACCTTGTCTCATCAATCTAGTACATTTCTATGAAGAGGTGAAAGAATATGTGGATAAAGGTGAGCCAATCGATATTGTGTATCTGGATTTTCAGAAGGCGTTTGACAAAGTACCTCATGAAAGACTCCAGAGGAAATTAGAGAGTCATGGGATAGGAGGTAGTGTCATTGTGGATTAAAAACTGGTTCAAAGAAAGAAAACAGAGAGTAGGGTTAAATGGTCAGTATTCTCTAATGGAGGAGGGTAGATAGTGGGGTTCCCCAGGGGTCTGTGCTGGGACCGCTGCTTTTTAACATATTTATAAATGAGCTAGAGATGGGAGTAAATCGCAAGAGGATTTTGAAAACTTACAAGAAGGCCTTACGAAACTGGGAGACTGGGCATCTAAATGGCAGATGACGTTAAATGTGAGCTAATGCAAAGTGATGCATGTGGGAAAGAGGAACCTGAGCTATAGTTACAAGATGCAAGGTTCCAAATTAAGAGTCACTGACCAGGAAAGATATTTAGATGTTATCGTTGATGATACGTTGAAACCCTTTGCTCAGTGTGTGATGGCGGCTAAGAAAGCAAATAGAATGTTGGGTATTATTAGCAAAGAAATGGAAAACAAAAATGAGGATGTTATAATGCCTTTGTATTCTTCCAAGGTGCGACCGCACCTCAAATATTTTGTGCAATTCTGGTCACCGCATCTCAAAAAAGATATAGTGGAATTAGAAAAGGTACAGAGAAGGATGATGAAAATGATAAAGGGAATGGGATGACTTCCCTATGAGGAAAGGCTAAAGCGGCTAGGGCTCTTCAGCTTGGAGAAAAGGTGGCTGAGGGGAGATATGATAGAGGTCTATAAAATAATGAGTGGAGTGGAATGGGTAGACTTGAATCGGTTGTTTACTCTTTCCAAAAGTACTAGGACTGGGGACATGCAATGCAGCTACAAAGCAGTAAATTTAAAACAAATTGAAGAAAATATTTCTTCACTCAGTGTGTAATTGAACTCTGGAATTCGTTGCCAACGAATGTGGTAAACGCATTTAGCTTAGTGGGGTTTAAAAGAGATTTGGATAGCTTCCTAAAGGAAAAGTCATTAGCCATTATTAAGATGGACTTGGGAAAATCCACTGCTTATTTCTAGGATAAGCAGCATAAAATGTATTGTACTGTTTTGGGATATTGCCAGGTACTTGTGACCTGGATTGGCCACTGTTGGAAACAAGATGCTGGGCTTGAAGGACCTTTAGTCTGTCCCATTATGGCAACACTTATGTACTTATGACATACTCAAGATCTCAAGGAATAACAGTGGGATTGGAGTGGAGGAGTCGCTTAATGGTTACTGCACTGGGCAAGTCACTTAAACCTCCGTTACCACAGGTACCTGTATAACATATGTAAACTGCTTTGATTGCAACCACAGAAAGGCGATCATCAAATCCTATCCCTTTTCCTTTTAATTTAAAAGCTGAGGCCATAACTGGTAATTTTTCTCCACTGTTCAAGATAAATACTAGTAACTCTTACACCAAAGTATCAAAAAGAAGAAACCTAGTGATTGGGGCTGTGGGCTGAAAACCAGGAAAATCAGGGTTCAAATCCCACTGCAGCTCCTCGAGATCTCAAACAAGTGACTAAGGGGCCTTTAGCTAAAGCTTGACACGCGTTAATGGAATCAACATACACTAAATGATAAATTATTTTATACCTATGGGCTTCTTAGCATTTAGTGTGTGCTAAGCTTTCCTTAAAAGCCCCTTTATGGTCTCAGGTACACAAACTTAAGTCCCTTTTTGTTATGGGTGATAAACCCTAATGCATGGTTAGTGCATCATGAAAGACTTACTGTCATAGTAATGCTTGAATGTTTTCACTTATATACACTGTCAGCTAGCACATTTGCTTATTTCCGATCTGAGGAAGAAGGGCAACCTTCGAAAGCTAATCAAGAAATGTATTAAGTTATGTCCAATAAAAAAGGTATCATCTTATTTTCTTTTCCATGTTTTATTTTGTTTGATTTCTATAGATTCTACATGGAATGTTGCTATTCCACTAGCAACTTTCCGTGTAGAAGTCGGCCCTTGTAGATCACCAATGTGGCCGCGCAGGCTTCTGCTTCTGTGAGTCTGACGTCCTGCACGTACAGACTCACAGAAACAGAAGCCTGCGCAGGAATGTTGCTAGTGGAATAGCAACATTCCATGTAGAATGTCCAATAGTAGCAACATTCTATGTAGAATCTCCAATAGTATCTATTTTACTGTCATAGTAATGCTTGAATGTTTTCACTTATATACACTGTCAGCTAGCACATTTGCTTATTTCCGATCTGACGAAGAAGGGCAACCTTCGAAAGCTAATCAAGAAATGTATTAAGTTATGTCCAATAAAAAAGGTATCATCTTATTTACTTTTCCATGTTTTATTTTGTTTGATTTCTATTGATAACCTTAAGAGTGGACTAACACGGCTACCACACTCCTCTACGCAAAATACATGAAAGCGTTTTACAGTAAATTTCCTGTCAGTTCACACTAATCATGCATTGTTTTTTCTTTTCTTTTTTCTTAGGAGGTGGCATGTCATGGGTGGGGAAGGGTTTATGGGAGCCTTATCCAGCCCG
Organism: Microcaecilia unicolor; assembly: GCF_901765095.1. NCBI lineage: Eukaryota > Metazoa > Chordata > Amphibia > Gymnophiona > Siphonopidae > Microcaecilia > Microcaecilia unicolor. The sequence continues at coordinate 158,274 of NW_021963010.1, forward strand.
CGCATTCTGATTTGTGTTAATTCTTTGAGTAGAGAGGTGTGGTAGCCGTGTCAGTCCACTTTTAAAGGTAATCAATAGAAATAAAACAAAATAAAACATGGAAAAGAAAATAAGATGATACCTTTTTTCATTGGACATAACTTAATACATTTCTTGATTAGCTTTCCAAGGTTGTCGAAGAAGGTTGACGAAGAAGGGCAACCTTAGAAAGCTAATCAAGAAATGTATTAAGTTATGTCCAATGAAAAAAGGTATCATCTTATTTTCTTTTCCATGTTTTATTTTGTTTTATTAATTCTTTGCAAGTCCCATATGCTAATAAATAAAAACAGCATGGGACTGCAAAAAAACAATTATTCAAAACGCCCTAAATCTGGCTTAATGTGCAGGGAAATGTTAAAACGTGTTAAAGCCCAGATCTTAACATGTTTTAGTAAAACGGTCTCTTGGATTGTAAGCCCTCAAAGGATAGGAAAATGCTGTACCCAGGCTGAATACATTTTCTGGAGTTAGATCCAAATCCTCGTACTCCCCTTGGAATAAATCATCTTATCTCCTTTGTGCATTTTGTATTCCGCACTGAAGCAAAATCGCTCCCAGGAACTGTATAATGACTAAGAAGAGTGTGCATCCATTTTAAAGGGTTTAGAAGCAGGAGGCTCCTGGTTGCAAGCTCTCCTTGTCTGTGGGGCAGAGAATAGATAACCCCTTTTTTAAAATATAACGCCAGAGCATGTGACTTTTGATGCTAATTTATGAACACGGTCATCAATAGAAATAAAACAAAATAAAACATGGAAAAGAAAATAAGATGATACCTTTTTTCATTGGACATAACTTAATACATTTCTTGATTAGCTTTCCAAGGTTGTCGAAGAAGGTTGACGAAGAAGGGCAACCTTAGAAAGCTAATCAAGAAATGTATTAAGTTATGTCCAATGAAAAAAGGTATCATCTTATTTTCTTTTCCATGTTTTATTTTGTTTTATTAATTCTTTGCAAGTCCCATATGCTAATAAATAAAAACAGCATGGGACTGCAAAAAAACAATTATTCAAAACGCCCTAAATCTGGCTTAATGTGCAGGGAAATGTTAAAACGTGTTAAAGCCCAGATCTTAACATGTTTTAGTAAAACGGTCTCTTGGATTGTAAGCCCTCAAAGGATAGGAAAATGCTGTACCCAGGCTGAATACATTTTCTGGAGTTAGATCCAAATCCTCGTACTCCCCTTGGAATAAATCATCTTATCTCCTTTGTGCATTTTGTATTCCGCACTGAAGCAAAATCGCTCCCAGGAACTGTATAATGACTAAGAAGAGTGTGCATCCATTTTAAAGGGTTTAGAAGCAGGAGGCTCCTGGTTGCAAGCTCTCCTTGTCTGTGGGGCAGAGAATAGATAACCCCTTTTTTAAAATATAACGCCAGAGCATGTGACTTTTGATGCTAATTTATGAACACGGTCATCAATAGAAATCAAACAAAATAAAACATGGAAAAGAAAAGATGATACCTTTTTTATTGCACATAACTTAATACATTTCTTGATTAGCTTTCGAAGGTTGCCCTTCTTCCTCAGATCGGAAATAAGCAAATGTGCTAGCTGACAGTGTATATGAGTGAAAACATTCAAGCATTACTATGACAGTAAAATAGATACTATTGGAGATTCTACATGGAATGTTGCTACTATTGGACATTCTACATGGAATGTTGCTATTCCACTAGCAACATTCCTGCGCAGGCTTCTGTTTCTGTGAGTCTGACGTCCTGCACGTACGTGCAGGACGTCAGACTCACAGAAGCAGAAGCCTGCGCGGCCACATTGGTGATCTACAAGGGCCGACTTCTACATGGAATGTTGCTAGTGGAATAGCAACATTCCATGTAGAATCTATAGAAATCAAACAAAATAAAACATGGAAAAGAAAATAAGATGATACCTTTTTCATTGGACATAACTTAATACATTTCTTGATTAGCTTTCGAAGGTCAGAAACTGGGGTGGCAGATTATAATCTTCCTTTGAAAATTCAGATGCAGAGTAAACTGATTTTTGTGGTGCTCACATTAAAACAAAACAAAACAAAAAACCAACCAGATGGCAGTCGTAGACTTGTGCGAAGAGCATAAGCAGAACGCACCGGCCAGCAGAAAGCTAATCTACCCCATCCACTTACTGTGACACGCAACCCTTGTTAAACGGAATAGACTATCGATTTTTGACTCACTTCCACTCAACGTATTTTTCATTTCAGAGCCTGAGCTGAGCGGGAGACAAACCACCACTTATTAACTGGTATGCCACTCATTCCTGTGCCTTTTGGGGTGGGGGGGGGTGGGGGGCAGCAGTCTCTTCCTGCTCCTTTTATGGCTTCCAGTGCAATTGGAATTGGCCTCTGTTCAGTTAAAGTACCACATTCACAAATACTTGGAGTCTCTCTCTCTCTCTCTCTCCCTCCTTGTTCCAACTCAGCGCAGCTGTCAGTCTTTAGTTAGAGGCCCTGCAGTCTGTAGCTCTCTTTGAATCCAGCTAACATTTACTCTCAGGGACCCGTTTAGTAAAATGTGCAGTTTCTGTGGCTTAATGTGAGATTGAACTACATGGTAGGAGCAGATTTTATGCAGGATCTTTTGGGGGTGTTCCCACTATTTTTAGCGCAGGTGGTGCATTCATGTTCTATTGGCGCGTAGGACCTGCTGAGGGTTAACGTGGGGCCACTTACTGGCATTAATTAATTAATTTGTAGCATTTGTATCCCACATTTTCCCACCTATTTGCAGGCTCAATGTGGCTTGCATTGCTCCGTAATGGTGATCACCAATTCCGGAAAATAGAAATACATAGTTAAGGTGGAGGAGACAGAGTGGATTAGGTATTCAGGTAAAGAAAGGTCATTTTCATAATAAGAAATACAAGGTATTGGATTAAACATCATTCTTGATAAATTAGTTGGAACAATCAGGAAATAAAGAGCTACGTTTTGTGTAGATCCGGTGTAAATTTTGTTAACTGGCATTTTGGTATGCTTTTTTGAATAGGTTGGTTTTCAGTAATTTACGGAAATTAATTATGTCGTGGGTTGTTTTTATGGATTTTGGTAATTCATTCCATATTTGCGTGCTTATATAGGAGAAACTGGATGCATATGTTAATTTATATTTTAGTCCTTTGCAGCAGGGATAGTGAGGATTCAGGAACGTACGTGATAATCTAGTAGAGTTCCTGGTTGGTAGGTCTATGAGGCCTGACATATACCCCAGAGCTTCACCGTGTATGATCTGCATTAGCCAGTTAGCATGCGGTAAGAATAATGCTCCAGCTGGCTGGTGCTTCCCTGCACACTCTCTGCCCATGAGAAACATCTGAAAAAGGAATCACAGCAGTTTACTGTGTGTGGAAACCACCGGACTACCACACAACTCCTTAACGCAATTGCGTGGTAGCTTGCTTCCATGTGTGCCGTTAAGGGCTTAACATTCTTTAGTATAAGGGCCCCTACATCTGGCCAATGGGGGGAGGGGGTGATTCTATAACTGGGTGCCAGGGCCAGTTTTAGACATGGGTGGAGCCCAGGGCAGAAATTGAGGGGGCCCCTGATCCATGATCCCCTTTCCTCTCCCCTCCACCCGATCTCCCCACCTGCATTGGTACTAAGTGGTCCAGGCATCGCTTCCCCTTCTCCCCACTGCAGTCCATCTCCTTCCCTTCTCCTCACCTTGTGATCGTCATTAAAAATGTATTTCCCTTCTCAGAGGGGCCCCGACGCAGCAGCCATCCTCACAAGCTGCCCCGAAACTTTCCCTCTCTCTGCTAGGATCCGCCCAGGTGGAAACAGGAATTTGCTTCAAAGGGGGGCGGATCGCGGCAGAGAGAGAGAGAGAGATATGATAGAGGTCTAGCAAATAATGAGTGGAGTGGAATAGGTAGACGTGAATCACTTGTTTACGCTTTCCAAAAATACTAGGACTAGGGGGCGCGCGATGAAGCTACAATGTAGTAAATTTAAAATGAATCGGAGAAAGTTTTTCTTCACTCAGCGTGTAATTAAACTCTGGAATTCATTGCCAGAGAATGTAGTAAAAGCAGTTAGCTTAGCAGGGTTTAAAAAAAGGTTTGGATGGCTTCCTAAAAGAAAAGTCCATAGACCATTATTAAAATGGACTTGGGGAAAATTCACTGCTTATTTCTAGGAAAAGCAGCATAAAATGTATTGTACTTTTTTGGGATCTTGCCAGGTGCATGCGACCTGGATTGGTCACTGTTAGACACAGGATGCTGAGCTTGATGGACCTTTGGTCTGTCCCAGTATGGCAATACGTATGTGCTTATGTAGGGTTCCAGAAAAGGTGGAGTTGGGGGCCAGGCCAGGGCAGAATGGGACGTGGCATGAGCTGAGTTGGGAGGCGGAGTCAAAATCTCCCACTTCAAAATGATCTGTCTTTGGCATCTCTGCAATTTTGGAGCATAGAAAGAGAAAAGACAGTGATTATTAATCCTGAGGATTACGGGATATTTAATCTCACATTTTCACCTGAATAAGAAGACAGGCAACTCACTTCAAGAAACATTGGTACCTGTACAATATTCACCTTTAGAGTGAATACCACAGTTCTGATTTATATCTCTGTCTCCTTAAGCCAAATGCCACCAATTAAGTACCGGTCTGTAAATTCCTTAAAGACTCTCCATGGACCATGAAAGCCAAACCTTGTATATGGAGTATGACATCCCAGGGAAAGAGGAAAATTGCTTAACCTGCTTCACCCAGCAATTTCGAGAAGAGCTGTTGAGGGGAAAATTTAATTTCAGATTATATTTCTGATGGCAGTTGGGGAGCTCAAAAGGGAACATATAGCTCAATTTGATTTCTTTTCTGAGTCAAAAGTGTTTGAGCCTCAGATTTCCAATGAGTATAAGAAAAAAAAACCTGCCCTGATTCGATGAATGTCTTCAGATTTTTAAAATGACAAGCCAGGGTCACTTCCCCTCCATTTGCAAATGGTGATCATCTCTAAAGCAACCTTGCTGAGTCCTCAGTGCATTTAGAATGCTTGTTCTACCTCCCTCCCCGCCCCACGAGACCTTTTCCCCAGTCCCTGGAGTTGGTCTTTCCAGATATAAAAATAAGCACATAAGCACTGCCACGCTGGGAAAAGATCAGAGGTCCATCAAGCCCAGCACTCTGTCTCCGACAGCGGCCAATCCAGGCCCCAAGAACCTGGCAAAAAACCCAAAATTTAATAACAATCAATGGACTTTTCCTTCAGAAATCTGTCCAGACCCCCTTTAAACTCAGCAAGGCCAGGTGCCGTCACTACCTTCTCCGGCAATGAGTTCCAGAGTCTAACTACGCGCTGAGTAAAGAAAAACTTTCTCCGATTTGTTTTAAACCTACCACATTCTAATTTCATCTTGTGTCCCCTGGTTCTATTATTGTTAGAAAGCGTAAACAAACGCTTCACATCTGTCCGCTCTATTCCGCTCATTATTTTGTAAACCTCTATCATATCACCTCTCAGCCGCCTTCTCTCCAGGCTAAAGAGTCCTAGCCGTCTTAACCTCTCCTCATAGGGTAGTCGTCCCTTCCCTTTTATCATTTGTGTCGCCCTTCTCTGCACCTTCTCCAATTCCTTTATATCTTTTTTGAGATGAGGCGACCAGAACTGAACACAATACTCCAGGTGCGGTCGCACCATAGAGCGATATAACAGCATTATAACATCCTCATGCTTGGTTTCCATCCCTTTTCTAATAATACTCAACATTCTGTTCGCCTTCTTAGCCGCCGCAGCACATTGAGCTGAAGATTTCAACGTCCCATCCACGATGACTCCCAGATCCCTTTCTCGGTCCGTAACTCCTAACGCGGAACCTTGCATAACATAGCTGTAATTCGGGTTCCTCCTTCCCACATGCATCACTTTGCACTTGTCAAAATAGCTCCTTGTCACAAATATTGAGCTATTCCAGTCCTAGCTTTATATCCCCCTGCGCTAAGAGATCTGTAGCTCAGATTTTCCTGTCAAAATAAATGGAGCAGAACAAGGGGGAGAGGGTCCACGGCGTCCACAGACAAAACAAGCACAAAACAACAAGGATGGAAGTGACCAGAGCCAACAAGGGTTAAGAGAGTCCAAAGAGCTTATTCACCATATAAAGCCCAACATGGGCCGTGTTTCAGCACAAGGTCTTCTTCAGGGGTCAATTTGGTTCAGGTAAAACCAGCCACGCAGAGAATGTGAAACCCCCCCCCCATAAACATAATGCACTGCGTGCCGTGGACAAAAATATGCTATGCGGGAGAAAGCATATTTTTGTCCACGGCATGACTCTGGTCATGTGGAATTCATTCCACTTCCACACTAAAATAAACGGAACAATCAGGAATACAGATCAGTGTGGCTGTTCAGGTATGGAATCAGTATATCTAGAGTCAAAAAGCAGCGAGGCAGGTGGATAAGACCTTGTAAGAAACTCAACCTTTATTAATAGATTAAAAGCTCCCAGAATTTCAGCAGAAAATGCCCGACATGGCCATGTTTTGCCAGTACAAATGGCTGCGTCAGGGGCAGTAGGTCACCAGCTGTTGTAAAATTCCCCAAATCAGCCGGGCTGGTACAGCTGTTAAACCATAGCAAGCAAGATTCTGGGATCAGTCTCTCGTAAACATGATGTGAACGCCTTGTCTGCCTTGTTTTATCGTCAGTATGTCTAGAGACAGAAAGAGGATCTAGGGAATTCCAGGGCTTCCTGGCACTCTCCCCTTCTTCCTGATATCATTTCTATAGCATTTCTGGCTTCGCCCAGATTTGAAGACGGCCAGAGATGGAGCTTGACGGACCGGCTCAGGAATTTTATTCCAGGCATATGATGTAGCAAGATAAAAGGAATGAAGTCTGGAGTTAGCAGCGGAGAAGGGTGCAGATAAGAGAGGTTTGCCCAGTGAACCGAGTTCCCGGGGAGGAATGTAGGGAGAGATGAGAGTGGAGAGGTACTGAAGAGCTGTAGAGTGAATGCACCTTCCCCATTCATGATACCTACACTGACTACATAGTTTGTTACCTTTAGATTGTAAGCTCTCTTGAGCAGGGACTGTCCTTCCCCATGTTTAAACTTGTACAGCGCTGCATAACCCTGGCAGCGCTATAGAAATGCTAAGTAGTAGTAGTATGTGGAAACGGATAGGAAGCCAGTGAAGTGACTTGAGGAGAGGGTTAATATGAGCATAACGACACTGGCGGAATATTAGTCTTGCAGCAGAATTTTGAACAGATTGAAGAGGAGAGAGATGGCTAACTGGGAGACCTGTGAGAAGCAAGTTGCAATAGTCTAAGCGAGAGGTGATAAGAGTGTGGATGAGGGTTCTGGTAGTGTGCTCAGAAAGGAAAGGGCGAATTTTGCTGATATTATAGAGAAAGAAACGACAGGTTTTAGGAGTCTGCTGAATATGACATTCACAGGCCCTGCCCCCCTTCCTGTTAATGAACCTTTTCCGGAGTCGGGAAGGTGGTAGAAATAAAGGACACGAATTGAGGTTGAAGGGGGGCAGACTCAGGAGTAATGTCAGGCAGTATTTTTTCATGGAGAGGGTGGTGGATACGTGGAATGCCCTCCCGTGGAAGGTGGTGGAAATGAAAACGGTAATGGAATTCAAACATGTGTGGGATAAACACAAAGGAATCCTGTTTAGAAGGAATGGATCCACGGAATCTTAACGGAGATTGGGTGGCAACACCAATAATTGGGAAGCAAAACCAGTGCTGGGAAGACTTCTACGGTCTACGCCCTGATCGTAACTGAATAGATAGGGATGGGCTGGAGTGTAAATTTTAAGGGACTTCGATATTAGCTTCAGAACATTTAGTACAAGAAGAGTGCTGGGCAGACTTCTACGGTCTGTGCCCTGAGAATGGCAAGGACAAATCAAACTCAAGTATACATCAAACATATAAACGGCAAGTGACCGTACTCACTTGCAAATGCGCAGTACAGACTTCCCTCTCTGTCCCGCCCTCGCATCAAGATGTCATGACGTCAGAGGGCGGAACAGAGAGGGAAACGGAGTCAAATTGTCGGACGCCGCCATTGCTGCCTGGAAAGGAACATCGCATGAAACAACCTCCACCCTCCCCGCCATCCCCGCCGCCGCTCCCGCCCCTCTCCGTATCGTGCCCCCTGCACTGACCTGACAGCGCCTCTCACCTCTGTGTGGAAGCGCTGCAGGCAGCAGCAGAGCGATCTGCTGCTGCCTGTAGCGCTTTCACATGGAGGTGAGAGGCGCTGTCAGGTCAGTGCAGGGGGCCCGGCACGGAGTGGGGAGGGAGCGGTGGCGATGAGGGTAGCTGGACATGGGGGGAGGGGCCATGGTTGCTGGACTTGGGGTGAGAGCAGGGCACAGAGGAGGGTTGCTGGACATGGGGGGAGGATCGGTGGACGGGGTGAGGCCAGGGGAGAAAGGAGGGCTGCAATACTCGCTCGTTTTTACGGGCTTAACGGCTAGTATAAATATAAAGTGAGTTTATCTTGTTGGGCAGACTGGATGGACCGTTCCGGTCTTTATCTGCCATCATTTACTATGTTACTCTTTGGGGTTCTACATGGAATGTTGCTACTAATTGGGATTCCAGAATCTTGAACTCTTTAGGATTCCAGAATCTTCAGAACCTTTAGTACAAGAACAGTGCTGGGCAGACTTCTATGCTCTGTGCCCTGAGAATGGCAAGGACAAATCAAACTTGGGTATAAAGTAACACATACCATGAAAAATGAGTTCATCTTGTTGGGCAGACTGGCTAGACCGTTCAGGTCTTTATCTGCCGTCATTTACTATGTTACTATGCTACTAAGTCTAGAAACCCTTGCAGAGTACTGGAGTTTATGTTATGTTCTTATGATGTTTTGTGGTGTTTTTCTGGTGGGGAAAAAGCTCACCTTTAAAATGAAAACAAAATGTAATTTGCTTTCTTTCTTTTTTTTTCTGTTTCATTGTAAACGGAAAAGCAAAACAGGGCATTTTGTTGAAAAGTTTGGTTTCATTTCCCACAAAAGCACATCCATATTCAAGGTAGATTGGAGAACAACAACGCATGTTTACGGCTGCATCAAGGGGACATTTTTCAGACAACTGGGTGGCGCTTGCAATTCGCTATTCATCTGCATAGATGGCTTTGAAAAATGCCCCCTC